>NW_023614873.1:0-40001 GCF_013339695.2 Rhipicephalus sanguineus
CGAGGAGGACGACGGCAAAGAAAACCCGGATCGTCGAGCAAGCCGCAGGCAACAAGGTCTACCGCCAGAGCACGGCCTCTACCTGAAAAGACCCGGCAAACAAAGATCCTGACCTCGACCACAGCGACGATGACAGATGCTGTGCCGTCCGCACCGATCCTTCTCCGGACGCCCAAGGAGCTGCCAACCTTCCGCGGATCGTCGTTCGAAGACCCGGAAAGCTGGCTCGAAGCCTACGACCGAGTCGCCGTTTTAGGGCGGAAGCTCCTTAAGGCGGCACCCGTTCGTCCCTCGTAGTCGTAGTTGTAGTAGGCGTAACCAGTCGTAACGCTAGTACCAGATTTTGACCTCCAAGGTGGTGCCGGGGGGAGATTTTTCTTGTGCGTTGTTGAACAATAAAAAATTCGCAGCGTGCGCCTTAACTAAAAGCCGAATTCTTCTGTCTCCCATCCCCATTAGCATGGCATGTTCCAGTAGGAAACGTTAGTAGAAGTAGAAGTGTAAGTGTTAGCTAAAAGCCGACTTCTTCTGTCTCTCATTCCCATTAGCAGCCATTGTTTACCTCCAAGGTAGTGCCTGGTGAGATTTCTCCTGTGCGTGATTAAACAATAAAAATTTTGTTCAAACGCCGTTGATTGATGAATAAACCAACGAAAGACGCCAGATGTTTCTAAAGCAAACGAAAAGACGCCAGCTGCTTACGAAGACGCGAGATGTTTTCTAAGCAATGGTTTTCTAAACAATGAAAATTCACAGCGTACATGTAAAATTAAAGTGAGCTGCAAGTCGTCATAACTCATCGAACCTTAGTATAAACGCGCCCGATCTCACGTCGGTGACGATGTACTGGGCAGAATTCACGGAAGATTCACGGTTTTACCGATGAACCTCCGCAGCTTCGCCCATTCATCATCATTCACTCCGTGGATATGCTGTGATTTTTTTAATGCATGGACCAGCGAAGACAAGCTACGGCATGTCTATTTCGCTTTGGAAGACGCCGCTCGGACCTGGTTCGAGAACCAAGAGCGAAGCCTCACAACGTGGGATCTCTTTCGCACCAGGTTCCTTGCGACATTCACGAGCGTCGTCAGGAAAGAGCGTGCCAAGGCTCTGCTCGAGACCCGCGTGCAGATGCCGAATGAAAACGTGGCGCTCTTCACGGAAGAGATGACAAGGCTGTTCCGTCATGCAGACCCTGTCATGCCCGAGGACAAGAAGGTCCGCTTTCTTATGCGAGGAGTCAAACAGGAGCTCTTCGCCGGGCTGATGCGGAACCCACCCAAGACCGTCCAAGAATTCCTCTCGGAGGCGACAACCATCGAGAAGATGCTCGATATGCGCACTAGGCAGTACAATCGCCGCGCATTCCAAGACAGCGCAGCAGCTCATGCCTCGGCTCCGACGACTTGCGCGAAAACGATCCGAGCCATCGTGCGAGAGGAGCTGCGAAAGCTCGCACCTTTTGCCCAGCCCGAAGTGACGTCAATTGCGGACGTTGTACGCGAGGAAATCCAGCAGTCACTGGGTGTTCCTCAGCCGGCACCGCCGCAGCTGGAAGCAATGAGCTATGGTGCTGCAGCCCGACGCAACGCCCCCCCTCCTCGCCCACGTCAAGACGCCGCGCCGCACCAGCAGTTCCGCCGCCAGGCACCACCGCCGCCACCACCGACGTCATACCGCCCGCCAGCCGGTCAGCGATACACGCCGAGGAAGACCGACGTTTGGTGCGCCCCCGACCATCGTCCACTCTGCTACCACTGCGGAGAAGCCGGTCACACCTACCGCCGCTGCCATTATCGACAGATGGGACTGCGTGGGTTCGCCGTCGACGCGCCGCGTCCACAGCAGGGTGAACGACTACGTGACATTGCCGACTATCTGGCAGGAACGCAGTGGACCCCTCGAGGACCTTCCCGATCGCCGTCGCCAGGCCGCTACGCCTCTCCCCAACGTCGACCATACACGGGCCCAACCCGGGGCCGGTCACCTAGCCCGCATCCGGAAAACTAAGGGCAGCAACCGATGGAGGTGCGGTGCTGTACGACGAAATACCGAAGACCCTCCGCCGCCGACGCCGCCGCCACGACGAAGGCTTCAGGACACGACGCGAACCCCTGACGACGAAACCTCGCGGACCGAAGTAGACCTGACGACGCAACGTGGAAGCAGCGGAACAAACCGACGTAGCCGTGACCCGACGCCACGACGTAACTGCAACGCAAGACGACGAACTAGCGACCTCGACGTTCTCATCGACGGCCACAGCGTCACAGCCCTCGTCGACACCGGAGCCGACTATTCTGTCATCAGTGGACCGTTCGCCACGAAGCTGAAGAAAGTTAGGACAGCCTGGGAAGGCCCCGAAATCCGGACAGCTGGTGGCCACCTCGTAACGCCGGAGGGAATCTGCACAGCGAGACTCGCCATTAACGGCCGGATTTATCCCGCGAACTTCGTGGTCCTGCCACGTTGCTCGAGAGATGTCATCCTTGGTATGGACTTCTTAGGCCTTCATGGTGCAATCATCGACCTCAGGTCTAGGTTAATAACACTGTCCACGGAAAAGGCACTACCGCCGCACACTCCGCCAAAAAGCACGCCTTGAATGTGCTGGAAGACCAGGTCACCATTCCCCTCGCTCCAGCGTCATCATTTCCGTCGGCACTCAGAAATCAGCAGACCTGGAAGGCGTTGTTGAAGGCGACCAGCACCACTTGATTAACCGCAAGATTTGCGTCGCAAGAGGAGTAGCAGAGCTGCGGGCAGGGAAAGCAACCGTTATGCTCACGAATTTCAGCAACGAGTACAAGCACGTGAGCAAAGGCACGACGGTCGCCTACATCGAGGAAATCGTAGAAGCCAGCAATGCTTTCGGCCTCACCGATTCTCCCGAGCCTATTCCGACGAATAAAGCACCGCAACCAGCTTTCGACATCAATCCCAGCCTTCAGAAGCACAAACAAGAACAGCTCAAAACCCTGCTCTTGGAATACAAGGACTGCTTTTCGTCGTCGTCAAGAATTAGGCAGACTCCCGTGGCAAAACATGGCATCATAACACAGGAAAGCGCCAGACCACTCCGTCAGAGCCCGTACAGAGTTTCGACGCGAGAACGCGAGGCCGTGAAGAAACAGGTCGACGAAATGCTACGCGACGACATCATCCAGCCGTCGAAGAGTCCGTGGGCATCCCGGTGGTGCTAGTGAAGAAGAAGGATGGGTCTCTACGTTTTTGCGTCGATTATCGTCGCCTGAACAAGTCACGTGTATCCCCTTCCCCGGATAGACGACACCCTGGATCGATTACACAACGCAAAGTACTTTTCGTCGATGGACCTCAAGACCGGTTACTGGCAAATAGAAGTCGACGAGAGAGACCGAGAAAAGACTGCTTTTATAACACCAGACGGCCTGTTCCGAGTTCAAGGTCATGCCCTTTGGTCTTTGCTCGGCACCTGCGACCTTTCAACGGGTTATGGATACAGTACTGGCCGGCTTGAAGTGGCAGACGTGCCTCGTGTACTTGGACGACGTCGTTGTGTTTTCCTCAACTTCGACGAACACCTTCGGCGCCTTGAAGTTTGTACTTCAAGCAATCAAGACCTCCCGACTCACCTTGAAGCCTGAAAAGTGCCGCTTCGCGTACGAGGAGCTCTTGTTCTTGGGTCACGTGATCAGCAAGGATGGTGTCGCCCGGACCCGCGGAAAACAGCTGCCATCGCTGACTTCCCGACGCCCACCGACAAGAAGGCCGTACGCCGTTTTCTCGGCTTGTGCGTATATTACAGACGTTTCGTCAAGGAATTTTCACGGATCGCCGAGCCATTGACGCAACTCACGAAGGCCGACGTCGAATTCAGATGGGAAACGCCGCAAGTTCAAGCATTTCAAGAATTGAAACGACGCCTGCAGACGCCTCCCATACTTGCGCATTTCGACGAATACGCCGATACGGAAAATCCACACCGACGCAAGCAGCGTAGGACTCGGCGCCGTCCTTGTGCAAAAGAACGACGGATTCGAAAGGGTCATCAGTTATTCTAGCCGGTCGCTATCAAAGGCAGAAATCAACTACTCCACAACAGAAAAGGAGTGCCTGGCCATCATCTGGGCTACATCGAAGTTTCACCCCTACCTCTACGGCCGGCCCTTCAAAGTTGTCAGCGACCACCACGCCTTGTGTTGGCTAGCTAACTTGAAGGACCCTTCAGGTCGCCTCGCACGGTGGAGCCTACGACTTCAAGAATTTGACATAACCGTCGTTTACAAGTCCGGAAGAAAACACTCCGACGCTGACTGCCTGTCCCGCGCCCCCGTCGACCCACCGCCGCAGGACGACATGGAGGATGACTGCTTCTTGGGAACCATAAGTGCCGAAGACTTCGCCGAACGACAGCGAGCGGACCCAGAACTCAGGGGCCTTGCGGAATACCTCGAGGGCAGGACCACCGTTGTTCCCAAGGTATTCACGCGAGGACTGACGTCGTTTTTCTTGCGCAACGGTGTTCTCGTTGCGCAAAAAGAAGAACTTCTCGCCGCTTCGAGCCGATTCCCTTCTCGTAGTGCCCTCGACATTGCGACCAGAGGTCCTCCTGGCACTGCATGACGACCCGACGTCTGGACACCTGGGTGTTTCTCGCACGCTCGCAAGAATACAGGAAAAGTACTACTGGCCGCGCCTTTTCGCCGACGTAAACTCGCTACGTCAAGACCTGCCGGGACTGTCAGCGAAGCAAGACACCGCCGACTAGGCCAGCCGGACTTCTGCAGCCTATCGAGCCACCTCGACGGCCGTTCCAGCAAATCGGGATGGACTTACTGGGGCCGTTCCCGACGTCCAATACCGGAAACAAATGGATCGTCGTAGCTACCGACTACCTCACCCGCTACGCCGAGACAAGGGCCCTACCCAGAGGCAGTGCGCCGAGGTAGCGAAGTTCTTCGTTGAGAACATCCTCCTGCGTCATGGCGCCCAGAAGTCCTCAACACCGACAGAGGTACGGCGTTTACTGCTGACCTAACTCAGGCAATACTGAGATACAGCCAAACAAGCCACCGCCAGACCACAGCGTACCACCCACAGACCAATGGCCTCACCGAGCGGCTAAAACAAGACCATCGCCGACATGCTGGCCATGTATGTCGACGTCGAACACAAGACGTGGGATGCCATCCTTCCGTATGTGACCTTCGCATACAACACGGCCATGCAAGAAACGACGCAAATGACGCCGTACAAGCTGTACTACGGAAGGAGCCCGGCAACGACGCTCGACGCAATGCTACCAACCGCCATCGGCGAAGACGATCTCGGACGTTGCCGCCTATTTGCAACGCGCCGAAGAAGCACGACAGCTCGCCCGCCTGCGCATCAAGAACCAGCAGAGGGTGGACAGCCGTCACTATAATCTTCGACGACGCCACATGGAGTACCAACCCGGTGACCGTGTGTGGGTCTGGACGCCGATACGCCGACGTGGACTCAGTGAAAAACTTCTTCGGCGATACTTCGGCCCATACAAGGTGCTTCGACGTCACGGCGCTCTTGACTACGAGGTCGTCCCGGACGGCATTACGAACTCCCAGCGACGCCGCGCACGACGTGAAATCGTCCATGTCGTGCGCCTTAAGCCGTTTTTTGCGCGTTAGCGAACCTGGGGACTCTACTTTTTCCTTTTGTAATTATTTGTGTATGCACTTGTTTTTTTTTTCCTTTCTATGCTCTGCTGCAAGCATCGGGACGATGCTATTTCAGAGGGGGGCAATGCTACGCCCGCTTCTTCTTTTATTTTGATGTATTCAAGTTTGACCAGCAAGGACGGTTATCAACGCTCGACGCTGGCCGCGAAGCAGTGTTCGAGAAGCTTCACGATTTTAGTAGATCGTTTTGTTAGATTGCGCGCCGCACGCGAATGTTCCAGCTTTGTCGAGAGATAACGCCGCCACCAGCGATATTGCTGGAAAGTTCCATAGCGCCTGTATAAAAGTCGACGCGCTTGACCGCTTGTCAGTTGATCGACGGACGACGCCCTGTTCGCCGCTATCATCGTACAGCGTGTATTGCTGTAGTTCTAGTTCTCAGTTTCTCGGCCACAAGTTCGGCCAAATAAACAGTTTCATCTCGGACGTGCTGACTGTTGTCTCCTCGACGTCACGACCACGTGACAATATATTTTTTTCCAATCCGCCAAGCTCGGCAATCAAGAAAGATTGGTTAATAAACTTTTCAAATAGCAACTCTAGCAAAAAATCTCCAATGCTAAAGTTGTAGTGCTTCTTCAGAAACATCAGATCTTTAAATTTATGCTAGGATGACTCCCCTAATTAACTTTTTCCAGCGTTTTCTTTAAAGGAGCAGTGACATCAGGTTAGTTATCGACCCCATAACAATGATTCACTGCTGATAATGCCACAGGGAGATGAATAAATGTCTAACATTGATCAGTATGACCAGCAACGAGCGTGGTTCAAAACGGCTGCAAAGACCACCACTTTGCAGCGCTGGCAATACTGCCGCGCGGTCACCAGCGCGGTCACGCCACGAAAGGGCCCCATCTGATCGCGTGGCCACACAAAACGGTGACGTGAGTTTCAGCTGTCCTTTCGTCTTCTAGGCGCGCACGTGTAGTCATGTCTTCGTCACCACCGCCGTCGTGGCCGTCGTCAGTGTCTACAAGTGATCAAGAAAATACTGAAGAAATCGCTGCGATTCGCGACGTCGTGAATCATTCTCGCTTCGATCGTCTGCAAAGAAGCGATTCTGAAATCGACGCCGGTTCGAGCAGCTACGAATAGAGACCTGGAGACGCACGCTTGGGCTGGCAAGAACACAGAACAAGAAGAAACGTTTTGGACAGGACAGGCGCTCCTCTCCTGTCCAAAAAAGTAAGCACTGCGGTGACTACCAAAAAGAAACGATTTACTCAACAATTTATTAAAGGTGAAATACGTCCGCACTGCTCAGAATGTCCGCACTGCTCCATTACGCCGAAATCGCCGTGGACACCACGCGGACAACACATATCGTTGACGTTATCGTTACTAGCACGTCACTCAGCACCTGGGGCGTGGCCTAGGGGCCAGCTTAACACGTCCTAATGCTGTCGATGTCGAAGGGTGCTGAACGCATCGTTGATCTTTTAAACGCTGTTCGTCCTCGAAATAAAATAACTTCACCGCAAATGACGCAATTTGTAATTCGCTGAAGAAACTTTTGCATACCAATCTATCGAGTGAAAGCCACATCTGGAGCTTGAAATTTTATGTCACTGCTCCTTTAAAGCGCGTGATATTTTTAAAAAATACGACGTAACTGCCGCCTAACGTGCCGCGCTTTTAGTGCCCTCAAATGTAAGTTGAACGAATTATCAACAGCTGCTCCGCGTACGAAGTTCGATCGAGCATGGCTACCGGTGACTGCGATGGACGCTAAATGATGGCAGGGGAGTACCATCCTAAAAAAAAAATCTACGAAAGAGTGGCCGCCACGTGTGAGTGAATCCTTTCTCTCGGTCCTTCACGCTGTCACCCTCGCCCCTTCCGCTCTGTTTCTTCGTTGGTGCGAAACGAAAAGAAAAAAATGCTTATACGCTGCATCCAATGCCTCCTACGGTCTCATATGATATTTGCTCCGTGGCTGCCGCTTTTTCGTTAAAGATTTTTTTCTTGTTGTTGAAACGATATGCTCCTTTTGTTACTTAAAGTCCATCCCAGTCACTGATAGCCAGCACAGTCGACCTTCGCGTACGAAGCAGCCTTTGATAATTCGTTCAACTTACACTTGAGGGCAGTAAAAGCGCCGCACGGTAGACTCCTGTCAAATGGTATTTTTTAAAATTCGCGTGCTTTAAAGAACTTGACATAGCTGAAAAAATTCGATGTTTCTGAACAAACACTACAACTACAGTACTGAAGATTTTTTCTTTAGAGTTACCATTTAATAAGTTCATTAAGCATTCTTTGTTACTTGCCGAGCTTGGAAGATTGGAAAAAAATATTCTGGCGTGCTCTATATGGCTCAGAACAATACTGCGCTAATTGGAGACGCGTAGCGCCTATGCTTAGTTTTTTATTACTTGGTGCTTTTTAGCTGAAACACCCTTTATGAAAAGGTAAAATGACGGACCTTGGCGTCGTAACAGAATGTCGATGAATGAGCAAATGCAGATAAAAACTCGCTGAAGAACGCCCATAGCTGACTACAATTTGGCCCTCCTTTATAATTTTAATGCGCCACTTGTTTGTCAGCTTATATCATAAGAGCATTTTGTTGTGAAGTGCGACAGTGAAGTAAGGAGCGAGGTCAATTAAAAAAAAAAGAGAGAAATGCAGCGCCATGTCGGCAGACAGCTCGCGTTCGAGAGACCGTTCCGCGATTCGACGATTTTAGTATCACATGACTACATTGCTTTATTAACTTCAGGTTGGTCATTCTTGAATGCGCACGCAGTTAGCCTTGCCAATTAGACAAGTAGCAGGCGCCAAAAGTGACGCCCTAGCCAGCGTCACGAGCAAATGCAAACGAAAATACGCGACCCCAGTCGCTGTGAGTTCCTTATAAATGCGAAGCATTTCTTAGCGAACCTTTGGCACATGGATCGTTTCTATCTATATCTATCTATGTAGCCGCCTGCGCGTCTGGGTGCTTTCATGATCGCCTTCTTAACTTGGTGTAGACCAAAATTGGCATGGGAGGGCAAGAGGATTTGAGGAATATGACTGTCGGGTCATGACATGAATAACGCGAAAATTCTGTCGCGTAAGTCGTCAAACCCTTTCCTCCAGACACGTGTGGCACGTAACCGTTTACCACGGACTGCGGTGTACGGGTATGCGCCACAGTTTATACCTACCCAGGAATGGCGAGAACAGACATAGCTGACTTAAATGCGAGAGCGTTAAGAAAAATCGACATCGGCAGCGTTGACCCGAGGAATGGAAAGAACGAAAATTAGGATCCCAGCAGGAATCGAACCCAAGCGTTCCGCATGACAATCAGGTATTCTACCACAGAGCCACGCGAGGTCTATAAACTGGTTGGAAAAACAGCCTATGCGGGCGTAATTGCGGTGCAACGTCAATTGCGGTTGTGGTACTGGCTATCTAATTTTGCAAGAAAGCAATAAACACTACATGATACTCCTAGGATACAGGCGTCATATTAGTCTGTGGTTCCAGTGTTGGCTCCGCTTATATAGCAGTCTAATAACATTATATTTGTATTTCTATGATTCAGCAAATTAAATTAAAGCATTGCTCGACCCCGGAGGAATACATTAACGAAAGTTCCGTATGATATTCACACCATCGCACCGTAAAGTGCACTCAGTCCGCCAGAGCGACGCAGTTTCCTCTTCATTTCTTACGAGGCTGGGCGATGGCCTCATGCTGACGATGATGATGCTAGATTGACTGACAGCCGCTTTGTAGACTAGGCTACGTAGGCCACATACGCCCTGGTAGTCTACGAATACGACAAGCGTCATCCACTGATGTTGGTCTACGTAGCACTATACAGGCCTACCAGCCTCGACGGCCTATATCTCACCAACGTGAAGGGTGACTTCAGGTTCCGACATGTCGCCGGCTCTATCGACAGACAACTTGTCGACGAAATGATGCAGGCATCCACGATTTCCAACAGCTGTTCTAAACCTCATACTTCACTACACATAAACCCCTCGTCACCGCGATCACGACTGGATCCAATAACCAATCATGACCAGCTGCTGGTGCTCACAGAGCACGGTGATGATGACCTTGTTCGAGAACTGTCAGGAAACTGTTCCACGCATGCGTTCGTGAAACGTGCGTGCGTTCTCCATCATAAGGGACAAGTATAAGCACTACATATCAGCTTGCCGCTTCTAGAGTTGGTAATACCCGCGTTGCCGTTGGCAGCGTTACCGAACTGTAAACAACTGGTTATATAACACATATGCGGCTCTTCAACATATATGTGTGCTGTTATGACTGGCAGTCGGTGGCGACGCGCTGACCATGAGAATCGGCGGGCGAGACGTTCTCACACTGCTAGAACACCTGCATCCTTCCTGAAACGGAATTCCCGGGACGGCAAGCGACCGACAATGGGCAGAATCTCGAACTAAAATAGGGGACGGCCAAGTTGGAGACGTTTTCACCAATGGGCCACCTGGGCTTGTATTGGTGTGCTGCGAAGACGACATGACCTGTATATTTAGGACAGGTGTCGCCGCAAACCCTGTTCTGCCCTTCGGGGAAAAGATGAGTACGAGGAACGAGCCCGAGGAACCTGTCGCCTTTTGCTTCCCCCACAAGCGTACCGTCGACCACCTGACCCTTGCTGTTTCGAGAGTGCAACGACCCCGCAGCGACAGTGAAATGGACTGTGCCATGGTGGGTGGGGTCGTGTGTGTGATTGGTGGTTATCAAGAAGGAGGAGCCAGCCTGAGGGGTTAAAACGACGGTGCTGAGTGCGAAATGGGGCTCTGAGCCCTCGGTAACAGGCTCATCCAATTCGCTCGTCGCTGAACTCTGACCTTGTCACGATGTAAATTGAGTGTACAAAAAGTGCCAGTAAACATGTTATTGTTTTCCCATCTTGCTAGCATCAGTTCCTCAACCCGGAGACTCGACTACGCTACCAAACGGAGTCCGGGTACGACGCTGCCCTATCGTAGCATCAACCTGATTGCCGAGAAGGGACGGATCTAAATACCGTTCGCAACAACTGGTTGTAGCGGCGGGAAGGATCCAAATACCCAGGCACGACAGTGTGTATAAAATTTATACAAACCTTAAGCGTCACTTTGTAACGTTTCGCTTCCCGCCACATGCTTCGCATAACATCGACTCCCACGGTACGTGGAATCTGCCGAATTTTTATTATATGCGTGTGTTTTTTATATAAGTGAGATAAGTTTGTCTCAGGCTTTGGGCGTAAAAAACGAAGAAAAAAAACGAGTATTTCAGCAGTATAAATATTCTGAAAAATTCGGGAAAGAAACGGGTACTATATAGTCGAGGGGAAAACAAACAAATCTTTCTCCAATTTCTGTGGTTAATTAATGATACTGGCGCATACTAATTCAAGTTAGCGTTATATCTTGAACGAACCACAATCGTTGAAAGAACCCTATTATTTTTTTATTTGCACGTCGGTCACCCCAAAATAACCTTCAAAAGTACATATTTACGCCCCTAAATTCTACGAAAAGCCTTTACATTTTCTAGAAATGGCGCCACGCTGACAAATCTGCAGATGTGTTCAATTCTCGTAAAGCCACAGAAGGTTCAATGCGAAGAATCATCCTTCAAATAAAAGATGGCGCTATTCATAGCTTGGCGGTATAGTTTATACATCATTCAAAAGGCGGATTAACAGCGCTAATACGGCACAAAAATACGGCAGATCCCACGTACCGTGGGAATCGATGTTATGCGAAGCGTGCGCGGGAAGGTGACTGTGGCGTAATTTTTCGCATTGAGCGAAACGTTACGGAATGACGCTACAGAAATTTGCGAACGGTATACGGACACTCATAGAGTAGCATAAGTGTTATACAACCATTTGTTTACAGTTGCATAACTATGCCAACAGCAACATAGGTGTTAAGAACACCGCACGCGGTAAGCTGAAATGTAGTACTTATATGCTTCAATACTGGAGGGCGCGAATCCGATCTGGACAAACAATGAACACAGATGCACAGGACAGGCGTGACTCGCAGCTGAGCTTTATGCAGATAAGTTTCTCTAGATATATACACAGCCGTGCGGCACGCGCAGGCGCACTGCACGTATGTTACAGTCACAGTTGCTGTTGTTACAGTTGCGTTACAGTTGCTATGCTTACAGTTGTCCGTAATGACGGAGAACGCACGCACATTTCACGAACCCGTGTGCATGTGTGGAAGGGGTTCTTGACAGTTCTTGAACAAGGTCTTCATCACCGTGAACAGCTAGCACCAGCAGCTTGACCGGACTTATCGCAACCGTTCGTGATCACGCCTACGATGGGTCTAAGTGCAGTACAGCTGGTGGAAATCGCGGATGCCTCTTACGAAGAAATGATCTATGATGCTTCCTGTCCTGGACATGGCAACGAAGTCTTGTGATGCTCTGTCCACATCCAGGCATTGTTGGGTTCATCCGGGCATGCAATGTAAGAACCAGGCGTTGTTGGGTTTTGATAAATCAATGTTGAAGTCACCAGTAAGGATGAGGGCCTGGCCCTCTCGATATAGTTGTTGAGGGAAGCATTGACCTCGGCGTTTGCGTAATCCACGTGGCCCACGTTGCGGACCACGGTGGTGTAGCGGTTACGGTGATCGGCTGCTGACCCGAAGGTCGCGGGTTCGATCCCGGCCGTGGCGGTCGCATATCGATGGCGGGGAAATGCTAGAGGCCCGTTTACTGTGCGATGTCAGTGCACTTTAAAGAACACCGGATGGTCAATATTTTCGGAGCCCTCCGCTAGGCGTCTCTCGCAATGATATCGTGATTTTAGGACGTAAAACCCCAATTATTATTATTATGATTATTGTCACTTTCCTTGCCAGTCAATGTGTATGTTCGCGGTTGGTTTTGATTGAATGAATGAATGGATAGTTCATTGAGACTCTGTATCACCTGTGGTACATACCCGCATAAAATGAACTCTGGTATGCGGGTATGTGCCACACGTGACTGAGAAAAAGGGTTTCGTGACGTACTCGACAGTTATTTTGCGTTATTCATGTCATGACCAGTGAATCGCGTTCGTCATACACTGATCCTCTGCTATGCTAATCTTGGTATCTTACAACCTATGGAGACGACCATGAGAGCGCCCAGACGTAGGCGGCTAGATAGATAGATAGATAGATAGATAGATAGATAGATAGATAGAAACGGCCAAAGTGTCTGAGGTTCGCTAAGAAATGCTTCACATTTAATAATAAAACGAAGCGAAAACAACACAGGTGGCTACCCAAGTGATGCTTGGATGTTTCACGCTTTACCGGACTGGACCGTACTTGACCGCTTACGCTTGTTTGCCTATCTGGCCATATCCGATTGTCATTTGACGGTGTGGTACACTGGGAATATAGGACATATTGCGGCACTTGCCGATTTATAGAACCTGTAACTTAACTTGAAGCTTGAAGAGTCTGCAACCGCAAACATTCCGCCCTTGGTGATGCACGTCGCATACTTATTCAGACAGCAGTTTCCCTTTTTCCTGTAGTTGTTAGAACAACCAAAGACGGCACAGTGGTTTCCTATTGACACATCACTGGCTGACATTAGAAAAACAACAGCTTTAATAAAACGGAGCAAAAAATGAAAAGAGAATGAAAGAGAACTAGCGATGAATCAAGAGAAAAAGAAACAGGGAAGAAAAGGGGGGATGAAGAAAGAGACTGAAGAAAGAGAAAGAGAAGAGAAGAAGATGAAGATGAGAAGAGAAGATGAGATAATGAAGAGAAGATGAGAAAGAGAAGTGACTATGGTATGATACAGTGAGTTATGTACATGGCCGGTGCCGTCTTCGCCTACTGAATAGTGCTTTTTATCATGACGTAGTAGGCGTCCGTCATACCGATAGCGACTTCACGCATGAGAGTACATATCCGCCCTGTAAACGAAAAAAAAAGTCGATCAGGAAATGCGTGCACGTCCGTTAAATTTGCATACCAAGCAGCATATATTGTCTTTCGTTTTTTAATTACGTGAATTGTGGTTACTATGTTGCGCTACAAGATCTGGCAGATCCCAAGCCCAGTGGAAATCTGCGCTATGCCTAAGGGCTGGCTATGGCTCATTTTTTGTCATTACCCTGTGATACCTAAGTTCTATACAATCCGACGTTATGTCGGCACTCGCACTCTAGGCACCATTGTACAACACAACAGTGGCCAAATGGTATCGCTTTTGGGCGTGTATGTAAGGTGTGACATGGACTGCATGTCCTCTCATTTATGTTATGTCCTGCGTAATGAAATGTACCATCTTAAAGATTTCTGCAACGACGTCTCGTTCATGCAGGTCATGTGATATTACAGTACCATTCATACCATGGCATACGATTAATTACAGCTTGTATGTCATAAATGCATGCACTCATTGGCGCTTACTTACACAAATTTTAACCGAGAGCTGGCTGCACTGTGTTGGATGTACGGGAGTATACGGCATGTTCGTCATGTTCGGTCACTTATGTGAAGCATATTGATATACGTAAGCTTCACAGGTGGCTGCAATTAAAGCCCCTGAAACTTCGTAAAGTAGTGAGATACGTGCTTAAAAGCGGGCGTCCTCCCTTTTCTCCCTCCTCCGCCCTCTCCGAGGCTGACGCCGCGTGGGTATTGGCCAGCTGCCCTCACGTGGGACCGCGAACAGCGCTGGCTTGTTTACAGTCGCTCTCGACTGCCATCTTTGCGCGTGAAGCGTGGACTCGCTGGCACACAGGGCATGTGTTTTATGTATACGCACTTGCCATTCTGTGCGCGTTGTGCTGTGAAACACTATTCTCACAAGACCGACGTCGCTGTTGCCTGCTATGGGCGGCTGCTGCGCCTTCTGATGTCAGAACAAGTCTAGCCAAGGCAAAAAGCTCCTCATGATACCGTCCGGTAAGCGCGACGAGTTTCGACAAAAGACTTGGTTCCACACAATCGGAAGGGAGAGCTTCAGGCCGACATTTTCCACTTGACTATGAGAGGTAAGTTGCGAGTCTCTCATACTGTAAGTATGCGTCGAGGTTCGCGAAGTTCGATGCCCGCCGCCCGCTCTAACGCCGTAGAGCGGGCATCGCACCGCAGTACGTGGCCATCTCTCACGCACGTTTTATTACTGCGTCTGTGGGGTCCTTACTTTGTTTTTTGCAGACAATACGTGGTTACATTTTCTGCTTGACGTGATGCGCCGACTGATTGGAGGTATTGGTTAGTGCGCAGCTAGCATCATGCACGGGGACTGGCGATCAACAATGTGATTGCGAAACTTCAGAGATTCGGCGCAGCTCTTTTGAATAAAGAAAGCTTGAGTGCGAAAACTCGCATTAGGATTTATAGTCCCCGTTTGTTTTTGTTGCGTCCTCGTTTATTTAGGACAAATAGCTTTCTCTGCCTCTTTTACGTTGACCGATCAGCCGATGGACTTGCGATGCGAACGTAGCTATGCAAAGCGTGCGTTCCCAGCTGAGTCGTATAGCGCGCGTCCATCGTTTAGGAACGTCACGTATACGTGCCATTCTGCGCCTAGGTTTACGTGCTCTTTCATGGGAAGGTTTATATTCGCGAGTGGAAGTCTCGCGAAGGAAACGTTTACGGTGACACGCTAGTTTTTACGTTCGCTTTCTCGTTCACTGAGCGATATAGTTCGTATGTCAGATACATCTCCAAGGCGCACTTGCGCAATACGGTGTGTGCGTTTAATCACATGACGAAACAACCAACGCCGTCCAAATATATCAACGATAACTGATGTATGCCTTCTGGCGCAATATTATTGCGAAAGCTCTAAATGCCTCATCGAACGCTAAAACTGACCGTCGGCGACTTCAGCGTCCCGCATCAGCGGTGTCAACACGAGTGATCCAAAATATCATCCCGCGAAGATGTCACCAAATGACGTCATCATGACGTCACAGATCGCGAAAACTAGTGACGGCATGGTGACGTCATCACGGCGTCACATAACGTGACGTCACAAGATGACATCAGATGACATCGTCGCTTTCATTGCTTCCGTGATCGTTGGGCCGATAGCGGAGGCAGCGCAAAACCAGGCGAGGTGCAGAAATCTTTCGGAGGGGTGCTGGATAGGATAAATACGTCAACTCAAGAAGAAGAAGAAGATGGCTTTCGCCTTCGAGTCGTCTTAGGCGAATGCATAAGGGACCCTGCGAGTTTTGCCTAAGCGCCTGATGTCCAGGAATAGTTCATCTTGCGCGCGCGCTGACTTCAGGGATTGCAGTGCGTCTCGTCAGTTGGAATTTACCAATGAAAACACTACCTTACTAATAAAAAAACTACTAAATTTACCATTGAAAGGCAAGCACATGCTCTCTGCACATATTGTACACCCTATGCGGCACTACACAGAGCTGTCATGGGCCACCGTTACGCTCGCTTAGATAATTTTACAATAAGTTGTTAAACAGCAAAAGGCGCAGTTAATAAATGTGCAAAGACACCGGAGATAAATTTTGTGCTCTAGAAGAAGATACACGAACTCTCCCTTGGCGCTCTTTTATGCATTTTTTTTCATTGCCGTGATTTTTCCGCATCCTATTTGCGAAAAGGAGTAGCCGTTGCTATATAAAAGCGCTAACGTCTTCTAAACAAAAATTAATTGAAACAAAAAAGATATTAAGAGCTAGACGGCTGGTGCGAATGCTTAGAGCGCGCTGCCTGGCAAGCAAGCGCTATCTCAGCGAAAGGCCGTATGCTACGCAGGAGTAAGGTAGGTGGCGCCACGTTCGAAAAGAGAGTGCGAAGGAGAGGAGACCGAAGAGGAACGAGAGTGGAGGAAGAGAGTGTCGCTACTTTACGAAGTTTCAGGGGCTTTATCTGCAATCACATCTTGTTATTTCAAACATGTATGTCAGGTAAGGTCTTACATGAATGTCTGAAATGACAAGATGTCATTGCAGCCAGGCAGGGAATGACATGAATGTCAGACCCTACTTGACATACATGTCATGTCACATATGACAGATTGATTCATGTCGACATATCTTTATTATCGTATGTTTGTCTGCCCAAATAACATTATGCTATAGCTTACGTTAAAGCATCGGAAGTTGAGAAACGTGCATCGCTAGCTCACTTAACGCGCAAAACCACTTGATTTGAACTAGAACACGGCAACGACGTGTTTTGATATAACAATTGCCTTGAAGCCAGACAAAGCGCAGTAGCTGACACTCCTTACTGACGCTTCGTGAAAGATCGGCTTCCGCAGTACCTGGGTTCTGCCAGAATTTTTAATGAACTGTGTCGGAACACGGCAACGGTGAACCAAGCGAACGTCGCTAAGGATCATTATGAAAGTATGCACGCGTGTCATCCTCTCGCCCAGAATATTTTATTCTGCCTGTTATTCACACCAGAAATGTCAGTGTTAGCATTCGCAATCTTGAAATAGCATATGCTTTTCTATGCGTGTTATTGCGCGACGCAATGTTCCTTTAATTTTTTTATTGTGCCATTTTTATATGCTTTATTTTTTCAAGTATGTGAAATGCATAGTTAGGAAGGTTGTTTTTGCCAGCCCTAGGATATCAACATTAAATTTTAAGCCGCAAATGAAGGAATTAAATAGGTTTGGATGCTCGTACGACAGAAAGGCAGTGCCGTAAGGGACAACTTACAAACACAGGAATTTGTGCTCTCGAGAATTGCGAATGCAACTGGCAAGCAGCAACAGAAAACAATGTTGGCGCGATTTACGCGCGCAAGCCGGTCCTCCAGCTGTACTTCCTGAAATGAGTGAGAAAAATATATTAGTTTTATGAAGCGCGCGCCATAAGACCGCGCACACAAAACATCTAATAATTTCACCTCCCCGCTTTCTGTCGAGTGCCTTATGCATGTGAGAAAGATATTGTCCATCGAAGGGGAAACAGCGCGAAAGACGAGGGCAGTAAAGGCACACAAACAACCACACGTAGCGCTGATCGGCAACTGTAGTTTGTTCGATGTTGTCAACGATATGTTCAACCAACTAGCCGACAAGTTCACCCTTCAAGACATGAATCAGCATGAAGGAAAAATACTTTTGTTGTAGAACCAATATTAATGAGAACTAACAGACAATAACTCCAAGGAAAGTATATGGGTTGTTATTAGTAGTAAATGTAAGGTAAATGTGAAGAAAGAAAAGTGGACGAAAAGATAACTTGCCGCGGGCAGAGACCGAACCTGCGACCTTCGAATAACGCGTCCGATGCTCTACCAACTGAGCTACCGCGGATGCCATCCCCCCGTCCACTTTATGGGGTATATATGTACATTTAAACGTGGGAGTGTCAGTCAGCGCCGCCAGTAGCCATGACGGCGAGTGTGGAACACTCTTTTTCTGCCTGTTGGGGCCACGTAGCACGTGAACTTATTACGAGCTGGCAGCTGACCAATAATCCCTCGCATACTCCCTGAAGGCATCAAGTCTGCCAGAACGAGACCCTCGCTATGAATGAAGGAAAGACGATTACTTTTAAGGGCTCGTTTCTTAGTTAGACACAATAATAATGAGAACTAACAGACAATAATTCCAAGGAAAGTATAGGGGTTGTTATTAGTAGTAAATGTAAGGTAAATGTGAAGAAAGAAAAGTGGACGAGAAGATAACTTGCCGCGGGCAGGGACCGAACCTGCGACCTTCGAATAACGCGTCCCTGAGTGACCCGTCGACCGGGTGGACGAATGAATTAATGCGGCTGCCGCGCCGAGGCGGACGCATAACCTCTCCAACTCGGCCTTCAGTAGCCGGTAACGAGGAATATCGCTAATCAGAGCTAAAAGCTACCGACGGGAAGTTACGGCCACGTAACCGTAGCAGCATCGCCTATGAAGAACACAACGGTGGCCGGCCTGCGAAACGAGGTGGACGCGCGAGACTCGAAGTCTCGAGCGACCAGTGCCGAGCGCTTTCGCGTACTCTGTTTCGCATGCAACAGGCTAACGAATAATTCAATGTCTCTACCGCCAGAGTGTGATTTCGTTTTATTTTTCAGGCTGAGTAATACATGATTTGTGCCTTAATTAGAAATAAACAAACTCCGGTTTGCGGCTTTTAATGTGCTGTATCACATCACCTGACGTTTTGTTGTTTCAGTATTTCATTTGCAGCCGGTCGCGACGCCTCACGCGCAGGCTCGTGCTCGGCTCACACGAGGATTCACAACCGCGAAAACCAAAGAAAGCAGACACGCGGATTTATACATTTTGCTGACAGAACTTCTTGCACAGCTTCAACAGCGGTGCGCTTGATGTGTGAAACTGAGTGTAGTCAGGTTCTTTCATCACAACAACTTGGCTGCCAGCAGCGGCCTTCTGTTTGGCAAAATACACTGTATGTACTTACTACGGTGGCTTAATTGGCGTCATCGCTGCCCTCGCCCTCATGTCCTGACTTCACCGGCTACATGAACAGACTGCGTGTTTCATTCCGCACGCTTCGCGGCCCTGAACCGCGCTGCCAGCAACGTGCTTCCCATTTTCCCGCAAAGCTGGCGATGTCGGAATTCCATGTCGCCAGCGTCGAATACGAAAGCCACTGCAACGCGCTTACGATGGTCGATACCGCGTCATCCATCGCGGGGACGAGCATTTTACACAAAAATCTACAGCATGCCTACACGGCCTAGCGCTTCCACGACCATAATGGCATTGACAAACTCACTGTGCGCAGATATGCGACACGTGTGTTTGTTTACATCGGTCTGCCGCACATGCCTTTCCGTACTCGTCGCGGTAGCCTCGTTGGTGACACAACGAAACAAAGCACATTCCAACCATCTTTAGTAACACGTTTCCGCACAATTCACAACGCGCGGGCTGACTGCCACGCTAGCGAACCGTCGCGCACCGGCAGTCGCAGTAGGTAACCACCCTAGTCGTAGATAGTGTCGTCTGCTGCGGCGCCCTAAACATGGCGGCTTGGAGTAGTTCGCGAGAAGGACGCTTGGGGCGCCCTTTTACGAAAAGGGTGTATTCAGCGGCCGCTGAAATGGACAGTTGATTACATGGACACATCGAGAAGAACTCCTCCGGTGAAGTGCTGTATTTTATTTCCAGATTCCCCATTCGAACTAAAAGAAAAGACTAACGGCGGCGCGCCGCAATTATTGCTCGGCGGCGGCGGCGGCGTGATCTCTCTTGGGACTTCGCCGGCGTGACCAAAAACAGGCGGCGGCGGCGGCGCGGCGCGGCAGCGCACACCTCTAATCTCAGCATTAATCGAACCGAAACATTCTGCGTGGCAATCAGGTATTCTACCACAGAGCCACGCCAGGTCTATATACCGATTTGGAAAAGCAGCCTATGCAGGCGTAATGTCGGTGCACCGTCAATTTTCGTTATGGTGCTGGCTATCTAATTTTGCAAGAAACCAATAAACACTACATATGCACTCCGGCGATACAGGCGTCATATCAGATTAACGTCTGTGGTTCCAGTGTTGGCTCCACTTTTATAGCAGTCCAATAAACATTACATTTGTATTTCTATGATTCAGCAAGCTATATTAAAGCATTGCTGGGCCCTGGAGGAATACATTGACGAAAGTTACGCATAATATTCACATGACTGCATCGTAAAGTGCACTTAGTTTCGATAATACTGACGTATCTGCTCTAACGTGAGTGGTGACGTTACTTCAGACCACAAGTTACCCTTTAAACGCCAGTGTTGTTGACGTTCCTGGTAAGCCCACGATGTGCACAGAGCTACTACACCTACAAAAACACGTCGACTGACCTCGTAATGCTTGGCTCAAAGCAATGAAATACAGCATAGAAGTACACGCTGGTTGCTTCGCATGAAACCGATTCCCACAACGCGTGGGATTTGCCGAATTATTTTAGGAGAAAAAGAAATTAAATCATAGTATTTTACGTCGTAATTTCAATGTTTGTATTCTATGAGTATCCATGAGAGCTGTTGGTGAGTCAGTGCTACGGAAATTAGAAAAAGTAAATCTGACAGCTTTGCGCTGAACCATTTGCAGTGCCTTAGTATTATGGTTGGTGTGAGGATCCCAGACGCTGCAAGCGTATTCCACCTTAGGCCTAATTAGTGCTTTATATGCATGGAGTTTGGTTTCTGGGGGCACCTGTTTTGGTTTGTGTCGCAGAATAGAAAATTTGCGAAAAGAAGAAGCACAAGTGTTAGCGATATGAGAATTCCAACTAAGGTTGTTGGTTATGGTCACTCCCAAATATTTACGAGTATATTCATTTGCCACAACTAGGGGACTAGTTGGAAGACTGTAAGAAAACAACCGTTTATGTATTTTCTTCGCTATATGCATGTATACTGTTTTTATTTCGTTTCGGTTCTTATCCCGTCGTTTACACCATGAATGAACGTTATGGAGGTGAGTATTCAAAAGCTCCCGATCCTCTGGACAAACAACCTCATGATACAACGTGCAGTCATCTGCAAGTAAGCGAATTTGAACTGGCTTTGTTATAAGGTTAACGATGTCATTAAATAAAAATAAAAAACAGAAGCGGTCCCAGTACACTACCTTGTGGTACCACCGAAGTAACTGATAAACTACGCGAGTGGTGACCATTACTAGAAACCGATGGGGTGCGTTTGTCTTAGGTAGGGAGAAATCCAATTAATGATGAAAGAGGGGAGGCCAATGTGTTTTAGTTTGCAAAGTAACTTATCCCGTGAAACAAGGTCGACCGCTTTCTGAAAATTCAAAAACATTACGTCAGTTTGAGCAGGTTCATCAAGAAAGCTTGAAAAACTGTGCTTTACATTGTGTGACCTTAGAAAAGCCCTTCCTGAATTCATGCTGAAAGGAAGAATGTTGTTGTCTCTTAAAAATTTAATTATGTAATTTGCAACAATCTGTTCAAGAATCTTGCAGCAGGAAAAAGCGAGCGAAATCGGCCGATAGTTTGTAATCAGGGCAGTATCTCCTTTCTTTTGTACGGACACCACACGTGCTGTTCGCCAGTCAATCGGTAGATCTGAAGATGATAAATATGCACGGAAAATGTATGCGAGGAATGGGGCGAGTGCTTTAGAATATCGACGAAGGAATGCATTTGGAATCCTCCATAAATATCATCAACTAAGCTGAGATTTTTTCTAGGGTTCAGGGGAGGAGGAACAAACACTGTCAATGACTGAGAACGCTTAATGCGTGCCTCTCACACTGGGCTCGTTATGTCGTGCAAGAAGTCTTGTCCCCGCAGCACTCTTTCGCCGGAGTCTACCCACAGCTACACAGTGGCCCTCCTGTTCGCTAAACTCAGCCACATCCAGGTCTTCTAGGCAATGCTTGACTTTCTTGGGAACCTAAGACAGCAAAACAAGCTGTCGAGTACGCCCGCCTCGTCCTCGGCTGTGGACGCCACATTGCCCTGCTCATTTTCATCCCCTCACTTCTCATCTTTACTCCACCTTTTCGTCCTCCTACAGGTGCTGAGCCGTGCTCCCAACGAGCCCTATAGCGATAGCGTATTTTACTCCATTCAACCTCTCCGCCTTAACCAGCTCCCTGATTGTATTACTTAAGGCATTACCGAGTGTGCAGCAGGCTTTCGCCTTCAAGTGAAGCATGCTGGCTAACTTTTTACAGCGGGTACAAAGCACAGTAACAGTGATGTAGCAGGTGATAGCTATCCACACAGGAGTGTAACAAATAATCATAAAAAGCTTACTTGCTCATTCACAAATTCGTGGAATCCCAAGCCGAAGTAATATCTGCTTGCTATCAGAGTGAGAATATAGAATCCTGTTGCTGTGAAATGAGCCGCTTTGCTTGTTGTCGTTTCGAAATATATAATAGCATGAAACAGAAGACTGGCTAAGATGTCAAATAGAACAGAGATGAGTACTCTCCTCATGTGCAGGTGCCAGTCGGGAACCATTCTGTTCCAAAGAGTATTAGCACTCTTGTATGATATAGTCAAACGAGTCACCGACGATTTAATTCCAGCCATGTGCCAATCTCGGGGCACGACCTCCATGCATGATGAAATCAGCGTGATGCTCTGGAAAATCTGCGTGACAAAAGAAATAAAAGGTATTAGTTTGTTTATCCTTCTACACCATGGCACATAAAAAGGGTATACAGAGTGTTGCCTTTTTTTTGAGCAAATTTACATCTCTATAGAACGTCATGTAACAAAAGACTTAGCGAAAAGCTACACGACAAAGGAATCAACGCGATGAATACTGTGAGTGCAATAAAAGGAAGTGTAACGGCTTTCGCAGCGTATGGCTTAAGCACTTCCGCAAATGTTGCACATGATTACTCACATCGTATCGCTCAGTCATGTCGTACACAAATTCGCCATAAGTTTGGGCCATCTCAATCAAATAGGCGACATAAAAAGCCTGGTATGCATTCATCATGGCCGCCGTTTTCTTGATTGCCTGTGCCTTGTTTTTGGCACTTACCCACATGGGGGATCGGTCATGAAACCGGCGGTTAATTTTTTTTTTGCTAAAGAATACGGAATAAATCAATTGCCGAAAGAATAAACGAAAATTTAAGAATGACTTGTCGACATGGAATAAGGAGTAGAATAATACAACAATATGAAAAACAATGAACGAATGCAAGGAAGTCTGCAGTACCAAATTTTTTTCTGGAAGAAGTTAACAAGGAATTCCTCGTGTCTCACCGAGAAATTGGCATATGGCTGAGCAGACGTTCCTGTTGCTGAAGCCAAGAGTAGCCGCCCCAAGGGAAAGAATATTTCGAGAATTTAGATTAATTCTTAAGTTTCTGAATAGCATTTCGAAATGCTTTTTTCTGTGCCTAATGAATCGATGGCAGGTAAGCAAGAAATGATCAATATTTTCAGATTCCTGACAAAAATAGCACATAGGAGATGGCACCAGATCAGACCTGTATCAAACTGTAGGTGTAGATGTAGATGCTGTACTGCTGGCTCACACCAACTCAGGGGGATTGGCCAAGAATCGGGTAGCTTAGAAAAATTATTTAAAAACTAGAAATCAGAATAGAATCAGAATAGAACCGGGTATTTTAAAAGACAATTCTTAAATTAAAGGTTAAATTTTGTCTATTTAAGATGAAGGAAGAAAGAATAAAACAAGAAAGTTAAGAATAGAATAATATTGTTGCGTGGTTTTGACCGACGTTAATAGTGCATAGTAGGATATACCCTGAAAAGGCGTCTGGGAAAAAGGTGAAGAAGTTGACGTTCTTGCGTGAGCTGTCCTGTGGAGAAAAAAACTCTTTTTATATATTAATAATAGACACTGAAAATATATATATATATATATATATATATATATATATATATATATATATATATATATATATATATATATATATATATATATATATTAACACATATTTAGCGCTGCATTGCAATGAATGCGCATGCACGTCTTGTTTTATTAGCCCTACCATTGAATACATGTATCGCAGTAAAACTTCGAGGAAGAGAGCGGAGGCGATTTAAATTGGCAAAAAAAAACAAAAGTGTGTTAGCCACCCCTCTATTGCCTCTCTTGAGAAAGAAATTTTGCTGCTTTCATCTGTACGTTAAGGCATGCGATCATGAGCTGTGCCATGTGCGCTATTGATATATCTTGACACCTTGACATATCTTGACATATCTTTATTATCGCATGTTTGTCTGCCCATATAACATTATGCTATAGCTTACGTTAAAGCATCGGGAGTTGTGAACGTGCACCGCTAACGAGCGTAACGCGCGAAACCACTCTCTTTGAACTAGAACACGGCAACGACGCGTTTTGATATAACACTTGTCTTCAAGCCAGACAAAGCCCCGTAGCTCACACTTCTTACTGACTGCTTCGTGAAACATCTGCTTCCGCAGTACCTGGGTTCTGCGGCAATTTTTAATGAACTGTGTGTCGGATCACCGCAACGGGGAACCAAACGAACGTCGCTAAGGATCGCTATGAAGGGGTGCACTATTGTCATCCTCTCGCCCAGAATACTATTCTGCCTGTTAGTCACGCCATAAATGTGACTGTCAGCATTCGCAATCATAAAATAGCATATGCTTATCTATGCGTGTTCTTGCACGACGCAATGTTCTTTTAATTTTTTATTGTGCCATTTTTATATGCTTTATTTTTTCAAGTACGTGAAATGCGTAATTATGAAAATGGCCATTCAAGTCCTAGGCGGCAAAAATTAGGATAGTTAGGAAGGTTCTTTTTGCCAGGCTTAGCATACCAACATTCAATTTTAAGCCGCAAATCACGGAACTAAATAAGTTTAGATGGTAGTACGAACGAAAGGCAGTGCCGTAAGGGACAACTTACACACACATGCGCAGGTCCACTCGAGCGCGCCGAATGTCAGGGGCAGAGACAGGCAAAGCACGATGTTTGTCCTATCTATGTTTCCAATGCGCTGCTCAAGCTCCGCTTCCTGCAATGAGCGAGAAAAACATTAGTTTTATGAAGCGCGCGCCATAAAACTGCGCGCACAAATGATCTAATCATTTCACCTCCCCGCTTTCTGTTGAGTGCCTTGTGCATGTGAGAATTATATTGTCCATCGAAGGGGAAACAGCGCGCAAGACGACGGCAGTAAAGGCACACACACAACCACACGTAGCGTTCATTGGCAACTGAAGTTTGTTCGATGTTGTCAACGATATTGTCACGTGGTAGTGACGTCGACGAAGACAGCAGTCGGCGTTTGCAGAATGAAACTATTTATTTGGCCGAACTTGTGGCCGGAAAATGAGAACTAGAACTACAGCAATACACGCTGTACAATGATAGCGGCGAACAGGGCGTCGTCCGTCGATCAACTGACAAGCAGTCAAGCGCGTCGGCTTTTATACAGGCGCTATCGAACTTTCCAGCGATATCGCTGGTGGCGGCGTTATCTCTCGACAAAGCTGGAACATTCTCGTGCGGCGCGCAATCTTAACAGATTGTTCCAAAACAATCGCGAAGCTTCCTACACATCACGGCGAGGCCTGCGCAGCGCGTTGCCCACAGTCTTTGTGGGTGAAGCTTACACTCATGAAATACAACACTCGCGGCAATGCCCCCCTCTGAAAAAGCATCGTCCCGATGCTTAAAAACAGAACATGAATACATGCAATACTAAAGAAAACTAATAAAGAAAGCAAACATTAGAGTCCTCAGGTGCGCTAACGAGCATAGTACGGTTTAAGGCGCACCACATGCACGACCTCGGGTCAAGCTCGGCACCTCTGGGAGTTCGTGATGCCGTCGGGGACAACCTCGTAGTCGAGTGCGCCGAGACGTCGAAGTACCCTGTACCCTGTACGGTCCGAAGTATCGTCGAAGAAGCTTCTCGCTCAGTCCGCGTCGTCGTATTGGCGTCCAGACCCAGACACGGTCGCCGGGCTGGTACTCGACGAAGCGTCGTCGAAGATTGTAGCGACGGCTGTCGGTGTGCTGCTGGGTCTTGATGCGCAGGCGGGCCAGCTGTCGAGCTTCTTCGGCACGTTGTAAGTAAGCGGCGGCGTCGACATTTTCTTCGTCGGTGATGTTGGGTAACATGGCGTCGAGCGTCGTCGCCGGGCTCCTTCCGTAGACCAACTTGTACGGCGTCATCTGCGTCGTTTCTTGGACGGCCGTGTTGTAAGCGAAGGTCACGTACGGAAGGACGGCGTCCCACGTCTTGTGCTCAACGTCGACGTACATGGCGAGCATGTCGGCGATGGTCTTATTTAGACGCTCGGTGAGGCCATTGGTCTGCGGGTGGTAGGCGGTGGTGCGGCGGTGGCTCGTCTCGCTGTACTTCAAGATCGCCTGAGTTAGGTCCGCAGTAAAGGCGGTACCTCTGTCTGTGATAAGGACCTCTGGGGCGCCATGACGCAAGACGATGTTCTCCACGAAGAACTTGGCTACCTCGGTGGCACTGCCTTTGGGCAAGACCTTTGTCTCGGCGTAGCGGGTGAGGTAGTCAGTCGCTACGACGATCCACTTGTTGCCGGAAGTCGACGTCGGGAACGGCCCCAGTAGGTCCATCCCGATTTGCTGGAACGGCCGGTGCGGTGGTTCGATTGGCTGCAGAAGTCCCGCTGGCTTAGTCGGCGGTGTCTTCCGTCGCTGGCACTCTCGGCAAGTCTTGACGTAGTGGGCGACGTCGGCAGAAAGGCGTGGCCAGTAGTATTTTTCCTGTATTCTGGCGAGCGTGCGGGAAACACCGAGGTGTCCAGCCGTCGGGTCGTCGTGTAGGGCCTGGAGGACTTCTGGTCGCAGTGATGAGGGCACGACAAGAAGGTAGTCCGTTCGCAGTGGCGAGAAGTTATTTTTCAGGAGAACGCCGTTCCGTAAGAAAAACGACGGCAGTCCTCGCTTGAATATCCACGGAACAACGGCGGTCTTGCACTCGAGGTACTCAATAAGGCCCCCCAGTTCCGCGTCGGCCCGTTGCCTTTCGGCGAAGTCGTCGGCACTTATACTTCCGAGGAAGCAGTCATCGTCGTCGTCTTGCGGCGGCGCGTCGACGGGGGCACGAGACAGGCAGTCGGCGTCAGAGTGTTTTCGTCCAGACTTGTACACGACGGTAATATCGAATTCTTGAAGCCTCAGACTCCATCGTGCGAGACGACCTGAAGGGTCCTTCAAGTTAGCTAGCCAACATAAGGCGTGATGGTCACTGACAACTTTGAAGGGCCTGCCATAGAGGTAGGGGCGAAACTTTGACGTAGCCCAGAGAATGGCAAGGCATTCCTTTTCTCTTGTGGAATAGTTTGCTTCTGCCTTGGATAGTGACCGGCTAGCATAACTGATAACCCTTTCAAGCCCGTCAGTCTTTTGCATAAGGACGGCACCGAGTCCTACGCTGCTTGCGTCGGTGTGTATTTCCGTATCGGCGCAATCGTCGAAATGCGCAAGTATGGGTGGCGTCTGCAGGCGTCGTTTAAGTTCTTGAAAGGCTTGCACTTGCGCCGTTTCCCACCTGAATTCCACGTTATTCTTCGTGAGAAGCGTCAGTGGTTCGGCGATCCGTGAAAAGTTTTTGACGAAGCGTCGGTAATAGGCACATAAGCCGAGAAATCGGCGCACGACCTTCTTGTCGGTGGGTGGCGCAAAGTCGGCGATGGCAGCTGTTTTCCGCGGGTCTGGGCGCACTCCAGACTTGCTGATCACATGACCCAGAAACAAGAGCTCGTCATACGCGAATCTGCACTTTTCTGGCTTCAGGGTCAGTCCGGAGGCCTTGATTGCTTGAAGTACTGCCTCAAGCCGCCGGAGATGCTCTTCGAAGGTCGAGGAAAACACGACGACGTCGTCCAAATACACAAGGCACGTCTGCCACTTCAATCCGGCCAGTACGGTGTCCATGACACGCTGGAACGTCGCAGGTGCCGAGCAAAGACCGAAAGGCATGACCTTGAACTCAAAGAGGCCGTCGGGTGTTATAAAGGCAGTCTTTTCTCGGTCTATCTCGTCGACTTCGATTTGCCAGTAGCCGGTCTTGAGGTCCATCGACGAAAAGTGCGTCGCGTTGTGAAGTCGATCCAGGGTGTCGTCTATTCGTGGGAGGGGGTACACGTCCTTCTTCGTGATTTTGTTCAGGCGCCGGTAATCAACGCAGAAGCGCAGTGTCCCGTCCTTCTTCTTCACTAACACCACGGGTGACGCCCATGGACTCTTGGACGGCTGGATGATGTTGTCGCATAGCATCTCGTCGACTTGTTTCTTTATCGCCTCGCGCTCTCGAGTCGAAACTCTGTAGGGGCTCTGACGGAGGGGCCTCGCACTTTCCTCCGTTATAATTCGGTGTTTCGCCACCGGACTTTGTCGAATTCGTGAGGACGACGAGAAGCAGTCCTTGTATTGCAGAAGCAGGGTTTTCAGCTGGTCTTGCTTGACCTTCGGGAGGCTCCGGTTGACGTTGAAATCTGGTTCGGGACCTCGATTCGTCGAAGCAGGTTCGGCAGCATCGAAGAGGGCGAAAGCATTGCTGGCGGCCACACATTCGTCGATGTAGGCAACCGTCGTACCAATGTTGAGGTGCCTATATTCGTGGCTGAAATTTGTCAGCACTACTTTTGCTTTACCGTCACGCAGTTCGGCTATACCTCTTGCGACGCAAATTTGACGATTCAAGAGTAGTTGCTGATCGGCCTCGATGACGCCTTCAATGTTCGCAGGTTTTTCGGTGCCAACGGAAATAATGACGCTGGAGCGCGGCGGGACGGTCACCTGCTCTTCTATCACGTTCAATGCATGCTTCCCTGGCGTCGCGTGGGGCGGGAGCGCTTTGTCTGAGGTTAGCGTTATCGACTCAGACCTCAGGTCGATGACGGCGCCGTGGTCACTTAGGAAGTCCATTCCAAGTATCACATCCCTAGAGCAATTTTGTAGGATTACAAAGCTCGCAGGATAAGTCCGGTTATTGATGGTGACTCTCGCCGTGCAGACACCAATCGGCGTTATCAGGTGGCCTCCAGCTGTCCGGATTTCGGGTCCACTCCAAGCGGTCTTTACTTTCTTCAGCTTGGTGGCGAACGGTCCACTGAAGACAGAATAGTCGGCTCCGGTGTCGACGAGAGCTGTGACGCTGTGGCCGTCGATAAGAACGTCGAGGTCGCTAGTTCGTCGTCTCGCGTTGCAGTTAGGTGGTGGCGTGGGGTCACGGCTGCGTCGGTCTGTTCCGCTGCTTCCATTTTGCGTCGTCGGGTCTTCTTCAGTCCGCGAGATTTCGTCGTCAGGGGTCTGTCTGGTTCGTGTCGTGTTCTGAAGGTTTCGCGCAGCGTCGTCGTCGGCGGCGGAGGATCTTCGGTAGTTCGTCGTACAGCAACCGCACCTCCATCGGTTGCTGCCCTTAGTTTTCCGGATACGGGCTAGGCGACCGGCCGCGGTTTGGGCCAGTGTACGGCCGGCGGTGCGGTGACATGTAGCGGCCGGGCGACGGCGAGCGAGAAGGTCGTCGTTCTTGCCACTGTGTTCCCGTGAGGTAGTCGTTGATGTCGCGCGGTCGTTCGCCTGGCTGCGGGCGCGGCGCGTTGATAGCGAATCCGCGTAGTCCCATCTGTCGGTACTGGCAGCGGCGGTACGTGTGGCCGGCCTCTCCGCAGTGGTAGCAGAGCGGGCGGTTGTCGGGGGCACGCCAGACATCGGTCTTCCTCGGGGTGTTGCGCTGGCCGACAGGTGGTCGGTAGGGCGTCGGTGGCGGCGGCGGCGTCTGGCGACGGTACTGCGGCGGTGTGGCGTCTTGGCGGGGGCGTGGAGGAGGAGCATGACGGCGGGCTGCAGCAGCATAGCTAATGGCTTGCGGCTGCGGCTCTGCTAGCTGAGGCGCGCCGAGTGAATACTGGATCTCCTGGCGCACGACGTCGGTGATGGACTCTACTTGAGGTTACGACGGAGGTAGAACTTTTCGCAACTCCTCTTGCACGATTGCTCGAATCGTCTCACGCAGGTCGGCGGGTCCCAGGGCTTGAACGTCGGCGTAGCTTGTAGCCAAGAAGCTGCGGTTGTATTGCCGCGTTCGCATCTCAAGCGTTTTCTCGATCGTGGAAGCCTCAGATGCAAATTCAGTGACCGTCTTTGGCGGGTTCCTTATCAATCCAGCGAAGAGTTCCTGTTTGACACCCCGCATGAGGAACCTCACTTTCTTCTCTTCGGGCATACTTGGGTCGGCGTGTCGAAACAGGCGATTCATCTCTTCCGTGTAGATGGCAATATTTTTGTTGGGTAGCTGCACACGGGTCTCCAGCATAGCCGCGGCCCGTTCCTTGCGGACCACGCTCGTGAACGTGTTTAGGAACGTCGTCCGAAAGAGATCCCATGTTTGTAGGGTGGATTCTCGGTTCTCGAACCACGTCCTCGCGGCGTCTTCTAGGTAGAAGTATACGTGGCGCAGCTTGTCCTCGCAGTTCCAATTATTAAATGTTGAGACCCTTTCGAAGGTCTCGAGCCAAGTCTCGGGGTCTTCACCTGGCGAACCACGGAACGTCGGCGGCTCCCTGGGTGGCTGCATCACGATCGCCGTAGGGGGCACTGCGTCAGTCATCGTCTCAGCGGTCGATGTGACGGTCTTCGGCTGCCTGGCGTTTTCGGGAAGGAGACCGTACTCTGGTTGTAATCCCTTCTGCCGGCGGCTGGTTCGAGGATCCGGTTTGTCCTTAGAGTCGTCTTCTTCGCGGCTTGGGCTTGGGTCAGCGCTCCGCGGTGGCGTCCGGATCATGAAGCAGCACCTCCACCAGATGCCACGTGGTCGTGACGTCGACGAAGACAGCAGTCGGCGTTTGCAGAATGAAACTGTTTATTTGGCCGAACTTGTGGCCGGAAAATGAGAACTAGAACTACAGCAATACACGCTGTAAAATGATAGCGGCGAACAGGGCGTCGTCCGTCGATCAACTGACAAGCAGTCAAGCGCGTCGGCTTTTATACAGGCGCTATCGAACTTTCCAGCGATATCGCTGGTGGCGGCGTTATCTCTCGACAAAGCTGGAACATTCTCGTGCGGCGCGCAATCTTAACAGATTGTTCCAAAACAATCGCGAAGCTTCCTACACATCACGGCGAGGCCTGCGCAGCGCGTTGCCCACAGTCTTTGTGGGTGAAGCTTACACTCATGAAATACAACACTCGCGGCAATATGTTCAATCTACTAGCCGACAAGTTCACCCTTCAACAAGACATGAATTAGCATGACGGAAAAATACTTTTGTTGCCAGCTTGTTGTCGTGAAATATAAAAATCGTTTATTCTAATGGCACATTCAGCGAAGTTTCAGGTCTATAGTTTGACAAGAGAAAAATTTAGCAGGTTCCATGCAATGAGGGAATCCCTGTTATGAGAAGCTTTCCAAGGCAGTCGATGTTACGAGAACCAATACGGTTATGCCGTAATTAGAGCGTAGCCGGTGGTACTAGCTAAACTGGAACATTGGTCCTGTTCATACTTCGGCAAACTTACTCATGAGTCGACTCACTCAGACTAAGACCGAGCCGTGTGTCTGAGTGAGCCGGGTTAGTCATGTTTTGGTGAGTTTGAGTAGGAGTGAGTCCGGTTTAGGAAAGTTTTAGTGAGTCTGAGTCCGGGTGAGTCCAGTTGAAGAAAACACTGGTGAGTCTGAGTCTGAGTAAGCCCTAAGCGCAAAATGTATTTCTTGTTTGAGTCTGAGTGAGCTCCACCTTTTATTGCCGACTTATAGTCTTATCTGCTCATCTTCAGCATTACCATCAGTCTTATATCGGCTTACATTAATACTCACACATATTTCTACTCACACATATTTCAACGCACTTGCGTTAATGCGCCACCTCAATATTTATTGATCATAGGCGGGGGTTAGGGGGAGTGCCATGACCTCTCCTCGTCCACCCGCAAGTTCTTTCACGGGAAGTTCTTGATAACAGTGTCTCGTGTGAGTCGCAAAATTCATAAAAATGTTCTTACTGAATTGAAACCACTGATAACTCATATTTGAATGTACAAGATAAAAAGGCGCATCGTAGACAAATGATTATATGAGATATTGACGTTAAAGAGCATTGACACCATGATCGAAAAATGTAATTTTACGCCAACTAACTCATGAGTCGACTCATTCAGGCTCACTCAGACTCGGATGTAGCCGTTAGTCTGACTCTGAGTGAGTCCAGTTGAGGAAAATCTTCATGAGTCTGAGTCCGAGTGAGACCTCAGAGCAAGATACATTTCTTGAGTGAGTCTAAGTTATATGGGCACTCTCGGTGGGTTTTTGACGCCGGCGTCACCGTTCTGTACACGCATAGGTATGTGTTTGTATACAAAACCAACAAAGAAGAATAGTTCAGAAGAAAATTTTTCGGAAGCGCGCGACTGTTGATTTGAACAGCGGACCCAACTCCGCGGCGCGACGCGTTAAACCACTCCTTCACGCAGCATACGCTCTCCACCATACTAACGGCGAGCTATTCACATTCATATTCACGTCAAAAGAGCTTAGGGGCGGAATTACATCCAGAATAGCTATGTGCGGTCTGTTGCCATCATCGCTCATGAACACGAGAAGAAGAACTCGTTCACAGTGTTTGCAATTCTCAGTTTATCACTCATTATTGTACCATCAACAAATATGTAAATAAGCGAATTTGAACTGGCTTTGTTATAACGTTAACGATGCCACTAAAAAAATTAAAAACAGAAGCAGTACCAGTACACTACCTTGTGGTAGCCACAAAGTAACTGATAAACTACGCGAGTGGCGACCATTAGCAGAAACCGTTTGGGTGCGTTTGCCTAAGTAGGCAGAAAACCATCTAATGATGAAAGAGGGGAGGCCAATGTATTTTGGTTTGCAAAGTAACTTATCATGTGAAACACGGTCGAACGCTTTCTGAAAATAAAAAAAAGTTACATCAGTTTGACCAGGTTTATCAAGAACGCTTGCAAAACTGTGATTTACAGTGGTTAGTTGTGTGGCCGTAGAAAAGCCCTTCCAGAATTCATGCTGAAGTGAAGGAAGAATGTTGTTGTCTGTTAAAAATTTAATTATGTAATTTGCAATAATCTGTTCAAGAATCTTGCAGCAGGAAGAAGCAAGGGAGATCGGACGATAGTTTGTAATCAAGGCAGTAACTCCTTTCTTTTGAACGGGCACCACGCGTGCTGTTCGCCAGTCAATCGGTAGATCTGAAGATGATAAATATACACGAAAAATGTATGCAAGGAATGGGGCGAGTGCTTCAGAATATCGACGAAGGAATGCATTTGGAATCCAACATAAATATCATCAAATAAGGTGGGATATTTGCGAGTGTTCAGGGGAGGAGGAACAAACAATGCCAGTGACTGAGAACGCTAAATGCGTGCCTCTCACACTGGGCTCGTTATGTCGTGCAAGAAGTCTGGTCCCCGCCGCACTCTTTCGCCGGAGTCTGCCCACAGCTACACAGTGGCCCTCCTGTTCGCTAAACTCAGCCACATCCAGGTCTTCTAGGTCTTCAAGGCAATGCTTCACTTTTTTGGGAACATAAGACAGGAAAACAAGCTGTCGGGGACGCCCGCCTCGTCCTCGGCTGTGGACGCCTCATTGCCCTCCTCATCTTCATCCCCTCACTTCCTATCTTTACTCCACTTTTTCGTCCTCCTACAGACGCTGAGCCGTGCTCCCAACCAGCCCTATAGAGATAGCGTATTTTACTCTATTCAACCTCTCCGCCTTGACTACCTCCCTGATTGTATTACTTAAGGCATTACCAAGGGTGCAGCAGGTTTTCGCCTTCAAGTAAAGCATGCTGCCTAACTTTTTTACAGCGCGTACAAAGCACAGTAACAATGATGTGGCAGGTGATTGCTATCCGCACAGGAGTGTAACAAATATTTATAAGAAACTTACCTGGGAGTTGGCGAAACGTGAAAAGCCGGTATGAGGCACCATCGGCTGATCGTCAACATGGCGATGTACAAGGCCGTAACAATGGCATGTGCTATCTTATTTGTCGTTGAATCGTAAATGATGATGTAGTGGAAGATGATACATGCAACAGCTTCGAGCATAATTGAACAGATCAGCTTTCCTACGCTGTTAAGCCAGTCAGGCGCTTGTCGACCCCACAATTTTTTCACACAGTGGGCGCTCAACAGAAGGCGTGTCACTGAAACCTTGAACCCGGCGGTGTGCCAATCCTTCGGAAACATCGTCATATTTCTGGACACCACAGTGATACAATCTAGAAGCTGCGTAACAGAAGAAAAAAAAACAGGGTATAGTGAGTGCAGTTTTTTTTTAGCAAATATACAGATTCCGCTCACAATTTACATCTCTACAGAACGTCACGTAACAAAAGACTAAGCGAAAAACTGCACGACAAAGGAATCAGCGCGGTGAATACAGTGATTGCAATAAAAGGAAGTGTAACGGCTTTCGCAGCGTACGGCAATTTATCGTTATTAAGCACTTCGGCGAATGTCGTACATGATTACTCACGTCATGTGTCTTGTACAGCTTGTAGAAGGACAGAAAATAGCTAGAAGCAAAATCTAGCCAAACTCCAATAAAGAAACCTTCGAAGAAATTCATCGTGGCGTTGCTATCGTTGTTCTTGTGTTCCTCCGATCATGGCTCATACCCAATGCAGGGAATTGGCCGAATAGAGGGTGAATTTTGCTGATATTATCTTAAAGGTGTCATTCTTAGAAGCTATGATTATCTAATATAATGAATTGATGTATCATTTATTGGTAGTGAAATATTTAAACCAGGCAGAATTTAGACAGATATTCTTTTAGACTGTCTGATGGATTCCTCAATGGCGAAGAAAAGATCCTTGTGGCTGTATCGCAGAGTGGCGACCCCAAAAGAAAGTATAACCGGCTCTGATACTTCCAGACCCAGCTTTCGAAGAGGTGGTACTGTGGTTATTTTCCTCACTGTCGTGGCGTCGTTCAAAGTATGGCACACACCCGTATTGGGGTATTGGCGAAGAACCGGGTATTTGAAAAGACAATTCCTAAATTAAAGGTTAAATTTTGTCTATTTAAGATGAAGGAAGAAAGAATGAAACAAGAATGTTAAGAATAGAATAATATTGTTGCGTGGTTTTGACCAACGTTAACAGTGCATAGTAGGATATACCCTGAAAAGGCGTCTGGGAAAAAGGTTAAGAAGTTGACGTTCTTGCGTGAGCTGTCCTACGGAGAAAAAAACTCTCTTTTTATATATTAGTAATAGGGAATGAAATAAAACAATATATATATATATATATATATATATATATATATATATATATGTGTGTATATATATATATATATATATATTTATTTATTTATTTTGTTTCATTAAGCACTCAAATTTACTATATCATTTGTAATATTTCCATTCTATAACATCCCTTATTCTAAAGTTCCATAAAATTTGATAAAACGACTCAATTCTTGGTCAATCCCCCTCAGTGGGTGTGAGCCACAGATACAGGCGAACAAGAACAAGAACTGTGCTGTGGCTTGCGGCTTAGTGCTGTTATTTCGACGTAACGTTTTTGGTGGAGAAGCGGGGAACTTCTCCTTGACGACGGAGCTCCGCAGTGGACGCCTCCTTAAGTCTACTACCATGGCTCCGGGTGAAGACGCGCCTTCGCCAGCCATGTCGGCGACACCAACGACAACAACCGAGTAGGTCACCTTAACGCAACCGCCCGATCCCGGTGCATTTTGTGGGGAGTACGTTGATGTGGACAAGTGGCTCAGCATGTACGAGCGCATCAGCAAGCAATATGGCTGGGATCCAACCGTTGTGCTGGCAAATGTCATATTCTACCTCGACAAAACTCCTCGCGTCTTGTTTGAGACTCACGAGCACGAAGTTATTTCACAAGCTGAGACATGTTTAAACAACAGCTCCGCGACCTTTTCGGCAACCCATTTGGTCAACTCGTTAATAACGCACATGGCACAGCTCGTGATCACATTCCTTAACGTACAGATGACAACAGCAAAATTTCTTTCTCAAGCAAGGCAACAGAGGGGTGGCTAACACACTTTTCTTTTTGCTTGTTACTGTAAAACGCCTCCATATTGCAAATCAGTTCTGCGGAATCCCACAAGGTGGCGGAAGGGTTAAGAAAGGGAAAATAGACAACCACCCGTCCCCGGACCAGGACGAATTTTTCGGCAACTAAGAGGCTTTATTTCTGAGAAATCCGTATGGATTTCCTTGTGGCTTCGTGCTACAAGCGGGTGGTTGTCTATTTTCCCTTTCTTTTCAAAACGCGTCCAGTATCTCCCTCGAAGTTTGGTGGCAATGCCTGTATTCAATGGTGGTGCTACTAAAACAAGGCGTGCATGCGCACTCATTGGAATGCAGCGCTAGATGTGCGTTAGGGCGACCTTTCAGAAATTTGAGAAACTGAACAGTGTATAGAAAGAATGTATTATTAAACACATGCATCAGTTTGTCAAATGTACCAGCAATGTACTGTACCATATTCCTTTGATGTGTGGTCATGTGTACGTAGGGCAGACTGGCAGATGTATAAACACGAGGCTAAGGGCACATATGTCGAGTCTTAAAGGTCGTCCTAACACACATTTAGCGCTGCATTGCAATGAGTGTGCATGCACCTCTTGTTTTATTAGCACCACCACTGAATACAGGTATCGCAATCAAACTTCGAGGAAGATAGTGGAGGCGATTTAAATTGGCAAGAAAAAACAAAAGTGTGTTAGCCACCCCTCTGTTGCCTTGCTTGAGAAAGAAATTTTGCTGTCTTCATCTGTACGTTAAGGCTCAACTTTCCAATCCTCGAACGGTAGAAGCAGGATAGACCTTTCTATATGCTCGATGCCATTGGGTAAACACATCCATAATTGGGAGGTATTAGAGGAGGACAGCCTTAGCGACCATCGGCTTATTAAAATGGAACTTTTCAAAGTCAGAACCAAGAAAGAAAAAAGATTAACAAAAATGGGGGAAAAGAAATTATTAGAGGAGCTACAAGAAGACAGATGGCTCCGAACCAAGGCCCAGAGGACAATAGAAAATAGGAATCAACTTGAAACTGTAGTAAGCCAATTTTACAGCAAGATCGAGGAGCTTAAAAAGAAATATTCAAAACATTTTAGAAATGAAGACAAGAAGCAAAAACCATGGTGGAATGCAGAATTAGAATTAAAAAGGAAAAAGTAAGGGCGTTATGTCGAAGGTACCAAAGATGTACCAACGAATTCAGAGAGGATTTCAAGAAAGAATACCAAGAAGGCCAAAAGAAATATCAGAATGACATAGAGGAAGCCAAAACCAAATCATGGGAAACATACCGCAGTAAGCACGAAAAAAATCCGTTCTCTCTACCGTATAAACTAGCGGCCAATAAATTAAAAAAGAAAATCATATTTCAAGGTTTAATCAAGGAAAATGGAGAGACAACTACCGCTGAAGAGGAGACGATATGATATATACTTAACAAGCTCTATGCAACAAAAGAGGACATCGGGGAGATAGATAGGGAAGATAGTGAGCACGAAGAAAAAGATGATGAAGAGTATGAACACATAGATTTCACGGAAACTGAAGTGGACTATGTTCTGAACAACATAAGAAAAAATATCAGCCCAGGACCCGACAAAATAAAGTCTGAGTTTATACAGAGTTTACCACATGCATAAAAAGTTTTTCATTAATATATTTAATGCAGCACTAAAACTTCGTCATTTCCCAGCAGATTGGAAGATCTCAAAAGTAATTCTGATCCCAAAAAGCAGGGATCAAGGACAACAAAATGCAAATAATTTTAGACCAATCGCCATTAAGTCCATCTTCGGGAAAATGTTCGAAAAATTGATATATTATCGACTTTACCATTACTTCAAGACTCATGAACTATTCCCAGAGAATCAGTTTGGATTTACGTATGGCAAATCAGCGATTGGAGCATTATATAAATTAAAACAGGACATGGTGGAAGCACTTCAAAACAACGAAAACATAGTAGTTATATCCTTAGACATAACCAATGCTTTTGGAAATATTAAATTCGAACGAGTGAGACAAAGATTCATCGAACTCAATATCCCAAAAGAAATGAGAGAGTTAATGTTCCATATACTAGAAAATAGAACAATTATCTATGATTTGGAGAATCACAATATAGAACTTAAACTATCCAAGGGAGCACCACAGGGTTCTCCACTTAGTCCGTTCTTATGGAACGTTATTGTTTCTGAGCTCCTGGCAATGGAAATGCCTGAGAAGGTCAGTATACAAGAATTTGCCGACGATTTGACAATTCTAGTAAGAGGGAGAAGTAGAATGATCCTAGAACAGGAAGCAGCAAAAGCACTGGACATCATATATGATTGGAGCATTCAAAACGAGCTAACTTTCAGCCACGACAAATGTGAGTTTATTAATTTAGGCAACGCATATAGGAACAGACCACCAGTCATTAGAATGAACGGTCACTCAATTAAACGAGTACAACAAAGCAAATTTTTCGGAGTAATATTTGATAATAAATTGTCATTCATCCCACACCTTAAAGCAGTAAAGCAAAAAGTTCAGAAACTCACTACAGCATTAGGGAAATTCACGGGTACGGATTGGGGCATGACTCCCAAGCATTTAAGGCAAATTTAGTTCGGGAGCATAGAAAGAATGATAGTTTACAGATCACAAATATATTTCCCCCCAATATGTAAACGCAACAAGAAGAACACGGAAAAGGTGAAGCGACTCAAAGCGATCCAAAGGATCCCTCTTTCAAAAATAGCCAAGTCATTCCACACTGTTTCCAACGCATCATTAAATATTATATGCAACATCGCCCCCCTCCCCCATACATCTCACGATAGAAAGAGAAAATAGATTATTTAATCTCCTTAACGCAGATGAGAAATTCGTCTTTGAGAATAAGGAATTCGGAAAGGAGGAAATTGCCACCAAAACTCAAAGTTCAAGAACACACCCAGCAAAGAAAAGAAAATACGATTACGTTAAGACAATTGGAGAAGCTGACTACAGCTTTTATACGGACGGTTCGCAACAGGAAAACAAATGCGGTGCAGCCTACGTTATTATAGACAGTGGTGGTAAAGCAATAAAGTATAAGCAGATGAAACTGCCGGAATATTCCGACAACTTTGAAGCTGAAACAGTCGCCATATTGGAGGCATTAAAGGAATTAAGTAGAATGGAACATCAAAATAAATATCAAATAGTAACGGATAGCCTATCAACATTAGAAGCTTTAAAGAACCCAACAACACCAACCCATTTATACACAAAATCAGATCACTATTAAATCAATTGACAGAATCCAAAATAAAACTAGTATATACTAAATCACATAAGGGAACCTCAGGAAACGAATTGGCTGATCAATTAGCCAAAGAGGCCATTAAAGAGGGTACCTACTATGATATCCCTATGTCTAAAACATTCATTAAAAAGGAAATGCGTAGACAAGGCTCGGAACAATGGAACAAATACTGGAACCTGGAAGGGAAGCAATCATACACATATCAATGGATCAAAAACGTCAAACTTATTCCCAAAACTTTCCCACTTGATTATTGGCTAACACAGAGTGTCACCGGACATGGCAGGTTTCCTTTCTACTTCAAGAGGTTCAGAATAACCGAAAATGACAGATGTATATGCGGAGAAGAGGCTCAAACATTTGATGATTACTATGACTCATGTAAAACAGTAAAACCAGAGATTAACGCACTAAAGAAGAAATATACTAATCCAAGTAAAGCCAAACCGGAGATCATTGGGGACTCAGAGAGCACAGAAATCATAAAGGACATAGTTAAAATTATCAACGAAAAAATTTTACAGGCATAATTAAAACGACAGTACTCAATGAGATCAAAAAATAAACTAGATCGGGAAACA
>NW_023614874.1:0-27681 GCF_013339695.2 Rhipicephalus sanguineus
TTGGTGCCAACCCTTGAGATATATGGAGGCTATTGGTCATTATCACGTCCAGAGCTGTACTTTCTGTGGAATTTTGGGGCACCTTTAGGATATGATATCCTGAAGGTGCCAAAAATACACAGAAAGTCCGCTCTGCACGTGATAATGACCAAAAGCATCACTGTGTCCAGCATATGGGTCATTCCACGGACGTTTTCTGGACGTCGGGTAAGATTTTTAATGAATTTGCATACGTCCAAGCACGTCCGAATATCCGGTTTTGACGCCCGGTGGGATTAACTCGGGATGTTCAATTCCTTTGCGCCATATAGTCCTGCGGACGTCCCGTTGAACGTCCCACGGTATTTGTCGTGCATCCGCCGATGTACGTAATGTCCAGTAAAGTGGTCCGATAGACGTCCCAAAGTTATTGGTTGCCCATTGGGACACAACTTATATTTACAAAATACACTGGGCAGTGAATACAAGACATAGAAAATGATGGCATACCCCGTCGGCTTGCATGATTGTTCCTGGTGGTGCGATGCTGGTGGGCCCCGAGTCCACTCTCCCAAAATGGACCCGAGTCGCTGCTTAAATTGAGTTTTGCAGCATCCACGGGTACCGAACCTCGGGGTTTTCCACCAATTGGAAATCGGCTTCTTAGGACCAATCAGGCAAGCCGAAGGTAACCAATCCCCACGCGAGTTTACGTGGTCGCGTGAATCCTGCTTCGGAACAAAACTAGTGCACTTTCTGAAAACGGCACATTCCAACAAGCAGCGGCGACGCGCACACACGTGCTCTGGTTTCGGTCGCCGGTCGTCCAGCAGCCCCCTGCTGGGCGCCCGCTCGTTCGGGCATGGGGCGCGACTGGAACGACCGGATGTAGCTTTCCCCTGTCGGCTAGAATTCTCCTTCGAGGGTCCCTCTCAAAAGAGCAGTTGAAAAAGAACGTCTCTAACTACATTTGAAAAGAAAAACCTTCTGCTTAACTCTGCCTTTCGCGACACCTCCCCCCTACGAAAAAGAGTGACCCAATTTATTTACAACGTACGCAAACAAATATGAAAAAAACAATCTTACATACAAGTGTATATGGGGGTGCTTACTTAGGAGAAGGTTATACATCTGTCTAAAAAGTGAGAAACTTAAAAACTACGTTTGATTAAAACAACAAATGAGAAATCGCGAAACACAAAAGAGCACGGAAGTTCACTCGTTGGCACTGTAATACAAGTCAGTGTCAGTGTCGTAAGCGGCGACATCTCGTTGTCCGTTGTTGGCGCTTGCAAATGTCTTCCAGTGGGTGTAAAGTTCAGTTTCAGAGTCGGAGCCTTCGCACTGCTGCACTGGATCACTGGTCTCTGTCTCGCGCACACCACGACGCAAACCAAGTTCTTGATGCACTCGCGAACCGCACTCGCGTACATCACCACTTGGGCCGCATTCGCGCACAACACTTTGATGGAATCCCTGTTCATCACTCGTTGCACTGTTCTCGCGCACAACACTTCGACGCAATTTGCGGTCATCTCTCTTGAACTGCACTCGCGCACATCACCACTCGGATCGCGCACCTCGTGATTATCACCAGACTCATCGTCTGCGTCATCGGCGTCGGAACATAATCGAACGTGGCAAGGCTTGAAACGCGCAACGTTCACAACGTCACGTTTTTTCCCAGTTTGATCTACCACCTCCCAGTTGTTTTCGGCTACCTGGCGCACGAGACGGAAAGCTCCGTGGTATCTGTGAAGAAGCTTCGTCGTCTTCCCTTTTGCTCGGGAGGGAGTCCACACGTACACCAAGTACCCCTGACGATAGAGAGCACTGCGTCGTTTAGCATCGTACGCTTTCTTGCTTTTTGCTTGCTGGTTTCTCCTGCGCTTAGCTATTCGGGAATTGTTGAGCCGGCGCGGCACTGTCTCGTTGCCACACTGAAGGTGGGGGCTTGCGTCAATGGACAAAGGCGGTTGGTGGCCGCGGAAAGAGAAAAACGGAGTGAAGCCAGGTTCTGGTTTTCTCGTCTGGCATTCCGGGCAGGTTGCTACATACTTGGTTACATGCGAAAATATCTCCGGCCAGAAGTAGCGCCTCCGCACCTTCTCCCAAGTTCGCCGGATTTCGAGGTGACCTGCCGTTATGTCCTCATGACAATGTCTTATGACCTCGGTTCTCAAGCTCTTCGGGACAACGAGTGCAGCGCGATCCTGCCGAAATCCTTTTGCCCTTCGACGCAATACACAGTCGACCAACCGGAAGCTCCGTGCCGCTCTTTTAATTTTTCTGACAACGGGCGCGCTCGGGTGTTCGAGGTGTTGCATGATGCCTCTCATCCATGGGTCTTCCCTCTGCATTTCTCCAACGTCCCCCTGTTCCAGCATGACTAGCGGTTCTACTTTTTCTTCACTAGCCGGTAAAGGTACCTGGGTCTGTCGGGAATGCGAGTCCGCTTTGCCGTCTTTTAGCCCGTCTGTCGAATTCACATTCGTATCGACAGTGTGGGCGTGTGCATTCACAAACGCCTGGGTTCGCGGCTCTAGGCGGATCTGCTCCTGAAACCTCGCTGGGACATCTCTGTGAGTGTCACTCTTTGACACTGCTTCAATATCAAACACTTCTCCTCCAACTTGCAACTTTTTCGCTGAAAAATCAACAATTAAGCGAGCTGCTCGGCAAAATGGGAGCCCACCCAGCAGCTCGTAAGGACAGTCTTTGACAATGAGAAATTTTTGACTGAGTCGCGCGGCGCCGAATTCAAGAATTATTTCTTCATCCCCAACGGGCGATAGGACAACTCCTCCAATTCCTCTGATGGAAATTCCATTCTCTCTTGACTCTTGCACTGAAGTAATCTTTCGTGCAAAATCTAAGGACACGACATTTGCAGATGAGCCCGTGTCCACGATTAATTTGCCGCTTCTTCCTTTCGCCTTGACCGGTACGTAAATTAATTGGTTGTTTGACAACCTGCAAACTGAACGGCCAGGCTGGCCCCCTATGCCTGGCCATTCTCGTTTCCCGAAGGAGTATGCTGCCCGTTCTGATTGTCAAGGGGCTCCGCATGATCGTTCCTACCATCTCGGAACCGTTGCCAGCATTTTTGTGCTATGTGGCCGATGCGGTTGCAAATCTGGCATCGGGGACGCCCGTCGCTGGCACGGGAGGTTCTCTGTGGCCAAGGCATTGGGGGGCGACGCATCTCGTCTTCGATGCTTTTTAGCCGGTCCGATAGCAAGGCGATGGAGTCCGCAATCGCTTTTACGTCTCTCTCGCGGTCGGCAGCCTCCCGTGGGCAACGCAATTCGGCCGCGGCGCAAGTGGCGATACACGTAGGAGGAGGCTGTATTGTTGCTGCGGCGGCTGCCATCCCAACCGCAGGCGCGATGTTTTGCATCCACGGTTGCAAGCCGGTAGAATAGACGGTGCCAATCGGCTGTGGCCCTGACGCACGGCTCATCAAGGCTGCCTGATTTATGCGCCGCAAAATTTGGAGGAATGCAGCGCAAGTTTCCGCATTTGCGATTATCATCTTCTCTTGCACATCTGGACGCAAACCACGCAAAAGGTGCCGTAACCGATCCTCTTCCGTCATCGACGGGTTCACTCTTGCACAGAGCTGCACGACGTCATAGTAGTACTGCTCGGGGGTGTCGGACGGCAGCTGGGTGCGGTTTTGTAGCCGCAGATAAGCGATCTCGACTGAGTGACGACTCGTAAATGATGTTCTTAGTAGCGTCGCCCATTCTTCCCATGAATTAGGGGCACCCGTTAGAATTTGAGTGGTGTGCCACTTTTTGGCATTGCAGTCTAAAGCTAGGTATAAAAATTTAATCTTCGTGGCTTCGTCCCAATTGTTCAACGACGCTACATGCTCGTAGCAAAGTAGCCACTCGGAAATAGATTCCTCCGGTGCGCCTCTAAAGACTGGTGGTCCAACGAAAGGTTTTGCTTGGGGGGTAGACATAGTAGAGATAAAGGTAGCGGGTTCCGTCATAGTAGAGCAGTCAGAGGTAGGTTCCTGATACTTGTTGTTGACTCGGGGCATAATTTCAGAGCGGGAATAATGCCACGCCCACTTCTTGTTTTGTTTTGATGTATTCGGGTTTGACCGGCAGGGACGGTTATCAACGCTCGACGCTGTCCGCGAAGTAGTGTTCTAGAAGCGTCGCGATTGTAGTAGATCGGTTTGTTAAGATTGCACCCCGCACGCGAATGTTCCAGTTTTGTCTAGAGATAACGCCGCCACCAGCGATATTGCTGGAAAGTTCGATAGCGCCTGTATAAAAGCCGACGCGCTTGATCGCTTGTCAGTTGATCGACGGACGACGCCCTGTTCGCCGCTATCATTGTACAGCGTGCATTGCTGTAGTTCTAGTTCTCATTTTCCGGCCACAAGTTCGGCCAAATAAATAGTTTCATCCTACAAACGCCGACTGCGGTCTTCGTCGACGTCACGACCACGTGACATCTGGTGGAGGTGCTGCTTCATGATCCGGACGCCACCGCGGAGCGCTGACCCAAGCCCAAGCCGCGAAGAAGACGACTCTAAGGACAACCCGGATCCTCGAACCAGCCGCCGGCAGAAAGGACTACCCCCCCCCAATACGGACTCCTACCGGATAAGCCAAAAGCCACGGCGACAAGAACAACAGGCACGATGACGGCCGCAACGAACCCTGCCGCGATAGTGATGCAGCCGCCCAGGGAGCCGCCGACATTTCGTGGTTCGCCATGTGAAGACCCCGAAACCTGGCTGGAGACGTTCGAAAGGGTCGCAACATTTAACAACTGGAACGCCGACGACAAGCTGCGCCACGTGTACTTCTACCTGGAAGAAGCAGCAAGGACATGGCTCGAGAACCGGGAGTCCACGCTTCGAACCTGGGATCTCTTTCGTAGTGCTTTTTTGGAGACGTTCACGAGCGTCGTTCGAAAGGAAAGGGCCGCATCCTTGCTGGAGACACGGGTTCAGCTCCCGAACGAAAACGTGAGCATCTTCGCGGAAGAAATGACCCGGCTGTTCCGCCACGCTGACCCCAACATGCCTGAAGAAAAGAAGGTTCGTTTCCTCATGCGAGGAGTAAAGGAACAGCTCTTCGCTGGCCTTATGAGGAATCCGCCGAATACCGTACAAGAATTTGTCTCCGAAGCAACAACAATCGAGAAAACGCTTGAGATGCGAACACGGCAATACAACCGCAGCCTCTCAACCACAAGCTACGCCGACGTTCAAGCGCTAGGATCCGCCGACCTGCGTGAGACGATTCGAGCAATCGTGCAAGAGGAGCTGCGAAAACTTCTACCTTCGTCGCAACCTCAAGTAGATTCCATCGCCGACCTCGTGCGCCAGGAGATCCAGCATTCACTCGGTGCGTCTCAGATAGTAGAGCCGCAGCCGCAAGCTATGAGCTATGCTGCTGCAGCCCGCCGTCATGCTCCTCCTCCACGCCCACGCCAAGACGATACACCGCCGCAGCACCGTCGCCAGACGCCGTCGCCGCCACCGATGCCCTACCGTCCACCTGTCGGCCATACGCCACCGCCGCCACCGACGCCCTACCGCCCACCTGTCGGCCAGCGCTACACCCCGAGGAAGACCGATGTCTGGCGCGCCCGTGACAACCGCCCGCTCTGCTACCATTGCGGGGAGGCCGGCCACACGTACCGCCGCTGCCAGTACCGACAGATGGGACTACTAGGATTCGCCATCAACGCGCCGCGACCGCAGCCAGGCGAACGGCCTCGCGACATCGACGACTACCTAACCGGAACGCAGTGGCAAGAACGACGTCCTTCACGCTCGCCGTCGCCCGGCCGCTACATGTCACCGCACCGCCGGCCGTACACTGGCCCAAACCGGGGCCGGTCGCCTAGCCCGTATCCGGAAAACTAAGGGCAGCAACCGATGGAGGTGCGGTTGCTGTACGACGAACTACCGAAGATCCTCCGCCGACGACGACGACGTCGCGACGAAACCTTCAGAACACGACGCGAACCAGACAGACCCCTGGCGACGAGATCTTGCGGACCAAAGAAGACCCGACGACGCAACATGGAAGCAGCGGAACAAACCGACGCAGCCGTGACCCGACGCCGAGACCCAACTGCAACGCAAGACGACGAACTAGCGACCTCGACGTTCTCATCGACGGCCACAACGTCACCGCTCTCGTCGATACTGGAGCCGACTATTGCGTCATCAGTGGGCCCTTCGCCACGAAGTTGAAGAAAGTTAAGACCGCTTGGGAAGGCCCCGAAATCCGCACCGCTGGAGGCCATCTGATAACGCCGATTGGTGTCTGCACGGCGAGAGTCACCATCAATAACCGGACTTATCCTGCGAGCTTTGTAATCCTACAAAACTGCTCCAGGGATGCAATACTTGGAATGGACTTCCTAAGTGAACACGGCGCCGTCATCGACCTGAGGTCCGAGTCGATAGCACTAACCTCAGATAAAGCGCTCCCGCCCCGCGCGACGCCAGGGAATCATGCATTGAATGTGATAGAAGAGCAGGTGACCATTCCGCCGCGTTCCAGCGTCATTATTTCCGTCGGCACCGAAAAAGTTGAAGACATCGAAGGTGTCATCGAGAGCGATCAGCGTTTGCTGCTAGACCGTGACATTTGCGTCGCAAGGGGCATTGCTCGGTTGCATGAAGGAAAAGGAAGCGTGATGCTAACGAACTTCAGCCAGGAATACAGACACCTGAGCAGGGGCACGACGATTGCATGCATCGAAGAAATCTTGGCCGTCAGCGATGCGTTTGCCTTTTCAGATTCTGACGAAGCTACGACGACGATCCCTGAGCCACCCTTCGACGTAAACCCAAGTCTTCCCGCTCGCCAACAGCAACAGCTCCGACGCCTTCTGCAGGAATACAGGGACTGTTTCTCGTCGTCATCGCGGGTCCGACAAACGCCCCTTGCTAAGCACCGCATCATAACAGAAGAAAATGCTCGACCACTCCGTCAGAGTCCCTACCGGGTTTCGACGCGGGAACGGGAGGCCGTTAAGAAACAAGTCGATGAAATGCTACGCGACGACATCATCCAGCCGTCCAACAGCCCGTGGGCGTCTCCCGTGGTGTTAGTGAAGAAGAAGGACGTGTACCCTCTCCCACGGATAGACGACACCCTGGATCGACTCCACAACGCGAATTACTTTTCGTCGATGGACCTCATGACCGGCTACTGGCAAATTGAAGTCGACGAGAGAGACCGAGAAAAGACCGCCTTCATAACACCGGACGGCCTGTTCGAGTTCAAGGTCATGCCTTTCGGTCTTTGCTCGACGCCTGCGACTTTCCAACGAGTCATGGATACTGTGTTAGCTGGCTTGAAGTGGCAGACTTGCCTTGTTTACTTGGACGACGTCGTTGTGTATTCCTCGAACTTCGACGAACACCTCCAGCGACTTCAATCCGTACTTCAAGCAATCAAGAACTCCAGGCTCACCCTGAAGCCAGAAAAGTGCCGCTTCGCGTACGAGGAGCTCTTGTTTTTGGGTCACGTGATCAGCAAGACTGGAGTGCTCCAGACCCGCAGAAAACAGCTGCCATCGCCGCTTTCCCGCCACCCACCGACAAGAAGGCCGTGCGCCGATTTCTCGGCTTGTGCGCCTATTACAGACGCTTTGTCAAAGACTTTTCACGGATCGCCGAGCCACTAACGCAGCTCACGAAGACCGACGTCGAATTCAGGTGGCAAACAGCGCAAGTCGAAGCATTTCATGAACTGAAACGACGCCTGCAGACACCTCCGATACTTGCGCATTTCGACGAATACGCCGATACGGAGATTCACACCGATGCAAGCAGCATAGGACTCGGCGCCGTCCTTGTGCAGCGGACGGGCGGACTGGAAAGGGTTATCAGTTATGCTAGCCGGTCGCTGTCTAAAGCAGAGGTCAACTATTCCACAACAGAAAAGGAGTGCCTCGCCATCATCTGGGCTACGTCAAAGTTTCGTCCCTACCTCTACGGCAGGCCCTTCAAAGTTGTGAGCGACCATCACGCCTTGTGTTGGCTAGCTAACTTGAAGGACCCTTCAGGTCGCCTCGCACGGTGGAGCCTAAGACTTCAAGAATTTGACATTACTGTCGTCTACAAGTCCGGAAGGAAACACTCCGACGCCGACTGCTTGTCTCGTGCCCCCGTCGACCCCCCAACGCCCGACGACCAGGATGATGACAGCTTCTTGGGAGCCATAAGTACCGAAGACTTCGCCGAACGACAGCGAGCCGACCCGGAACTGAAGGGTCTAGTGGAATACCTGGAGGGCAGGACCGTCGTTGTCCCAAAAGTATTCAGGCGAGGATTGGCATCATTTTCCTTGAAAAACAACGTCCTCGTAAAGAAGAACTTCACTCCGGCCCGAGCCAGCTACCTTATCGTTGTACCTTCGGGACTGCGACCAGAAATTTTGCATGCCCTGCACGACGACCCAACGGCTGGACACCTCGGACTTTCCCGAACGCTCGCACGAGTACAAGAAAAGTACTACTGGCCGCGCCTTGCCGCCGACGTCACTCGCTACGTAAGGACGTGCCGAGACTGTCAGCGACGGAAGACACCGCCCACAAGACCAGCAGGCTTCCTTCAGCCGATCGAGCCTCCTCGGCGACCATTCCAGCAGATCGGGATGGACCTCCTGGGGCCGTTCCCAACGTCGACTTGCGGAAATAAATGGATCGTCGTGGCTACCGACTACCTCACCCGCTACGCCGAAACAAAAGCCCTGCCCAAAGGCAGTGCCGCTGAGGTAGCCAAGTTCTTCGTTGAGAACATCGTCCTTCGACACGGCGCCCCAGAGGTTCTCATCACCGACAGAGGTACGGCGTTCACGGCTGACCTGACTCAGGCGATCTTGGAATACAGCCACACAAGCCACCGCCGCACCACCGCGTACCACCCACAGACCAACGGCCTCACCGAGCGTCTCAATAAGACCATCGCCGACATGCTGGCCATGTACGTCGACGTCGAACACAAGACGTGGGACGCCATCCTTCCGTACGTGACCTTCGCGTATAACACGGCCGTACAGGAAACGACGCAGATGACGCCATACAAGTTGGTCTACGGACGGAGCCCGGCAACGACGCTCGACGCCATGCTACCAAACGTGACTGACGAGGAAAACATCGACGTGACCACCTACCTACAGCGCGCCGAAGAAGCACGACAGCTCGCCCGCCTACGGATAAAGAACCAGCAGACGACTGACAGCCGCCGCTACAACCTTCGACGACGCCACATGGAATACCAACCCGGTGACCGTGTATGGGTATGGACGCCAATACGCCGACGAGGACTTAGTGAGAAGCTTCTTCGACGATACTTCGGACCGTACAGGGTACTTCGACGCCTCGGCGTACTCGACTATGAGGTTGCCCCTGACGGCATTACGAACTCTCAGCGGCGCCGTGCGCGACCTGAAGTCGTCCATGTCGTGCGCCTTAAAGGGGTCGTGAAACGTCCTCCAAAAATTTTCAACTACGTGTGTATTCAGAATCCTGGCCGTCCATTTAGTACTATACATCGACTCGTTTGATGTCTGGGTTCGCTGAATTACTAAAAAAGCGCAATTTCGGTTTCCCCGCTCACGTTCCAGTCAACTGTGTAGCTGACGTCATTTTAAGACACCCAATGAAAAGTCTCTGTCGTTGACAAAACATGGCGACGCAGCGATGTTTTTGAGTTTTAGTTGACCGTGGTTCGTAGCATCATACTGTTTAGATTGTGGTGCCGGCAACACCATAACATCATGGACACACAGCGGGCCATAGAGTTAATATACTGACTCTAGAGGAAAAGCTCGCCATAGGGCCCATGCATTGAAACCTATAACCGCATGAGTTCCGCCATGATGGAACAAAACGATCGTTGCCAGCGTTGCCAGACCCTGAGACGCTCGCTATATTTGACGGTAGAAATCAGTTTTAATCTACCAACCTAAGCCAGCTCCGCGCTGTTCAGAGAACATCAGCTGTGTTTTGATGCGCGAAGCCGTGTGTTAGTGTACGGTTGTCTGTGCAGCTGGTCCGGTTGATAACAGTTAAAATTTCCACCTGTTTGTGCATGGTTTTTACTCGGCACTCCCTACCAAAGTTTCTCCGTTCGCTGGCACAAAGGTCACTCGACAGATTCGCAGCTCGAAGCAAAGTCCGTAGGCCGTGGTCGCGCGCTGATTCAACTTGCAATGGCGAGACACCTGTATCCACGTTCTTTTTCAGCTCATTGCTGCCGTACTTCAGCGCAAAGAGCCGTAAAGCAGAAAAATGCCGATTGCAGCATGCAGCGGCGAATGTGAGTGAGACATCTCGCGAAAGCTTCAATCGAAACTAAAGTTACACGGCCCACGAAGCTTTATCGCCGTTAAAAAGTATTAAAAAGATCGGTTGCGACTAGTTCGTACATAACTTTCAGGGCTTGTCTCATCTCTTCTTTGCCGTCCGTCCTGGTTTGCACTCGATGCACTAAAATTTCCAGCTCGAAAGAAAAAAAGGCTGTCACATGAAGTCGAGTGGTATGCGGCGACAGAAAACGCACACAACGGGACACTATGACAACTACGAGATACACGACGCGAACGAAGTTTCAGGGGCTTTATTAACACGACGCGCAAACCGGCGCAATCGGCCGCAAGCACGCACTCGCGTCTCGCGTGCTCGCGAGTGTTGATATGGTGGTGCCATCTAGTTAAGCAGCCTGCAAACGCTCCTTTCCGCGCGCAGTAAATTGCATAAATAGCCGTCGTATTCTTTCGTATAAGTATTCAAAATAAACACAAAACAATATCCGCAAGTTTTTAATTGTGCAGATGCTTCTTTAGGATTGATATGTGATGGCAAGAATGACAACGTTCCAAGATGTCAGCGTTCTTGTGGTTATAGGTCTCGCGGCCCAGCTTTTCCTCTAGAGTCAGTATATTAACTCTATGCAGCGGGCGATGGCTGACCTTACCGAACTACAGCGTCGTCTGCTAGAGCGGAGTCGGCTGTTAGGCTTTGAGCCGTACGCCGACGCACCCATGCGGGTGCGAGACCGGCCATCGTCATAGCAAGACAGCGGCAGCGGCGACGACGGTGAAGAAGCCTGCGCCGTGGAGGCACCTGTATCGAGATCACGTGGAAAAACCTGCGCTAGCGGAAGCCCCGACCATGACCCTCCTGAACCCGATCGGCTCGGAAATACGCGCTGGTACGTTCAAGTCTTAGTATGCCAGTGTGTGCGATCGCTTATCTAACTATTCTAATAGGTGTACCTGCGGCGTCACGCTTGAGGCGAGCGTTTCTTGTGTCCAAACCGAGACTCCGAAGGACATTGAAGTTGGTTTGGTAGTCTTCTGGCAGAAAGTGGTCGGAACACACGAAACCACTCTCTGAGCCCAGACCATCGGGGCCATCGCGGTTGATAGCTCGAAGCCACACTGCTCTGCGCTGTGGCTCGCTGGGCAGCTTGTGAAAGCGAACGTTGTTTGCACTTTCATAAGTTGTGCGGCACTGTCTGACGACGCACACAGTTGGCATAGCGAGGACTAAGCCACCGAGAACACACAGTAGAACACAACTTGCGACGCTGCACTGACTGCACCGACCGAGCCCAGCAAACCGACGGGAAGGCATGGATACACACGTGAAAGAGCCCGGATGTACTTGAAAGCGGAACCGAGCAGATCACTCACTGTGATTGTACAGCTTAGAACTCAGAGCGCCAAGATAGCTCTGCTGCTTTTTCTTTTTTTAGTATCCTATAATTATATTACTTCAGAGCAAAATAAAGCGAACGCTCTCTTTGTAACTTCTCTTAACATGACGTATCACTGACGTCACATTTTAGTGCTTTTAGCGGCCGACGGTCGCGCATGGTCGCTAGCGATCTCCAAAGAACTGTGATTTCAAATGGGTGTCATTAATTACAGAATGGATATTGTGCCGAAATATTTCGGAATTGGTATGTCTAATCCGTATTAAATCAGGGAAAATTGCAACCGGGAAGTTTCATTTTCGTTTCATGACCCCTTTAAGCCGTTTTTTGCGCGTTAGCGAGCCTGGGGACTCTATTTTTTCCTTCGTTATTGTAATTTATTTGTGTATGCACTTGTTTTGTTTTGTTTTGTTTTCTCTTCAATATTCTTTCATAAGCATCGGGACGATGCTTTTTCAGAGGGGGGCAATGCCACGCCCACTTCTTGTTTTGTTTTGATGTATTCGGGTTTGACCGGCAGGGACGGTTATCAACGCTCGACGCTGTCCGCGAAGTAGTGTTCTAGAAGCGTCGCGATTGTAGTAGATCGGTTTGTTAAGATTGCACCCCGCACGCGAATGTTCCAGTTTTGTCTAGAGATAACGCCGCCACCAGCGATATTGCTGGAAAGTTCGATAGCGCCTGTATAAAAGCCGACGCGCTTGATCGCTTGTCAGTTGATCGACGGACGACGCCCTGTTCGCCGCTATCATTGTACAGCGTGCATTGCTGTAGTTCTAGTTCTCATTTTCCGGCCACAAGTTCGGCCAAATAAATAGTTTCATCCTACAAACGCCGACTGCGGTCTTCGTCGACGTCACGACCACGTGACAATATCGTTACCGAGCAACCTCCACCACTTTGTAGCGAAACGTCGGAGTTAAAAGCTAAGAGCATCGGAAGACCAGGAGACGAAGAAGTGTGGGAGCAAGTCCGCACAGGCAAGCGACGAGGAGTCAACACGATGATTCCGGAGAGCACTCATTGGGGGGTTTATTTATCTAACACAACTTATATTTACAATATACACTGGGCAGTGAATACAAGACATAGAAAATGATGGCATACCCCGTCGGCTTACATGATTGTTCCTGGTGGTGCGATGCTGGTGGGCCCCGAGTCCGCTCTCCCAAAATGGGCCCGAGTCGCTGCTTAAATTGAGTTTTGCAGCATCCACGGGTACCGAACCTCGGGGTTTTCCACCAATTGGAAATCGGCTTCTTAGGACCCATCAGGCAAGCCGAAGGTAACCAATCCCCACGCGAGTTTACGTGGTCGCGTGAATCCTGCTTCGGAACAAAACTAGTGCACTTTCTGAAAACGGCACATTCCAACAAGCAGCGGCGACGCGCACACACGTGCTCGGGTTTCGGTCGCCGGTCGTCCAGCAGCCCCCTGCTGGGCGCCCGCTCGTTCGGGCATGGGGCGCGACTGGAACGACCGGATGTAGCTTTCCCCCGTCGGCTAGAATTCTCCTTCGAGGGTCCCTCTCAAAAGAGCAGTTGAAAAAGAACGTCTTTAACTACATTTGAAAAGAAAAACCTTCTGCTTAACTCTGCCTTTCGCGACAATATGCTGACTTACTACATTACTGGTTATGTGGCGCGTAAGACACTGACGCAGTGCGAGACTTGCGCAACATGTCTCCCATCAGACAGAAACACAGCTGCGGGGAGTGATCAGGCCTCCCTATTCACAGCGCACTTTGATAACGGAGGCCTGATATACCCCTCCGGATTTCTCAAAGCAGCTATTGCAAAACTTGAAAATAGCTTTACCACTTATTTCAGCGTGATGTAAGCTGCATGAAAAGAGCATTGTGCGTGGATTTCAGCGCTTTCTTGAAAAAAAAAAAACAGATTTGCCTCATTGGGTTGTGAACAACATTCAAATTTCATCACAAAAAGCCTCATGAAGTTCTACATTTTACTTAGATTCCGCTTCTTCACGAAATCACTGAACAGCGAAAGAGAAGTAAAGCGGCAAAGAATGAAGCTGCTCAAGTTGAGAAGATGTAATTAAATGACGCTGACGAAACCCATGTCAAGGAACCAATAAAGATTAAAAATTCTGATGCTCTCAATTCTGTCTCGTGAAGTGATAAGCAGGACGGATGTGAGGGATGGTGGTCATCACTGGGAAACTTGTGTGACGCCAGACTTCGTGCCCTTCTGCAACATTAACTAGCGCTAAGGTATTCCTTACTTATTTGTACTCAATGTCACGTTCTGTAATAAAAGCAAACACCGCAGGCCTTCGATGTGAAAGAGTAAGCAAACGCGAGAGCACGGTTGTAAACGGCTCCGCCAGCCCACCCGTAAGCGAGAGTCGCGGGCGGGGCGTCTGCTCAAGGAACTCCGATTGCGCGCAGCGCCACCGCCGCAGGCATCCCCGAGAGGCCGCGGCGGAGAGCAGAGACGGCAGACTAGCCAGTATATTCTAGGGACCGTAGTGTTAAGCCGGAGTATCTGTTTTAATCAGTACGGTCCCTAGAATATACTGGCTAGTCTGCCGTGCCGTCTCCGCGCCGTCCCCATGCAAGGCCGCGTCCGCGCCACGGATGCTTGCGCAGGGGGCGCTGCGGTCCATCGGAGCGCCTGCACGGTGCATGTCGCGCAGGAGGAATCGGTGGAGTATCGCGCCTTGCCTTTTATTTCGCGCTCGCGCATGAACTCCACGTTTTCGTTCTGTTCGTGTGGGCAGAGACTGGAACATCTTGAACCGACCAAACATTGCATTCAACGTCGTCTCTTGTGTGGACACTGCCGTGATCACACTAAGATCAGTGGTGGATCCAGACGCTCATTTAAGAGCGCGCAGTTACTCGAAGCAAAACCAAAGGGCCAAAAATTGGCTTTTATTTTTTTTTTCTTAAGGAGTTACTGTTATCACAAGACTGTCATCATTATATATATGCTGTTAAATTGTCCTTACGAAGGTACCCAACATTTCTAAGATCAGTTTTTAATAAGCTTTAACAGTTCTGAGAGTAAGAACGTTACTTCAGATATATTTAGTGTGCTAAGTCTCGTAATTATAAAGGTTGGTTCTCGATGTGTTACGGAGACAATAAACGCAATGCAGTTCTGAGAATGGGTGAGTATATTAATTACAGATATTGTAATGTTGGAGAAGATTTTTCAACGATAAGCTAAGTTCATCGCTCAAAGTGTTATTAGATCTATTTACTGTCCCACAATATATATATACATACATACATACATATATATATATATATATATATATATATATATATATATATATATATATATATATATATATATATATATATATATATATATATATATATATATGTGGTTTCGAAAGAATGTTCCTGGCTATTGGTTTAATTATATGAAAGATATATATATATATATATATATATAGACAGAACTTTATTTTTGTCCAAGCTTGCTGCGGTCCAGGGAGGCGGTAGCCGGGAGACTGTATAGCTATAGTGCCTAGAATATACTGTATATTCTAGGCACTATAATATAGCTCTACAATGATCGACGCCACAAATAAGTTGCGCCTCCTACAGGCTGGGACATTTACAGCAGAAGTTTGGCACATCAGAACCATGTGTATCAGCCGAAGAACAGACATATGGTATCTTTTCCAAGAGTACCTTGCCACAAGGTTCGAAATTATAAAATGAAAGGCGTGTTGGCTTTCATAATGTGCGTTGTATTTGGTTTTTGGCTCCTCCACTGAAAATATATAGGTTCGTTCTTTAATGAAACTGTTGCATGCCGAAATGAGCGGGAAATAGGCTCGAAGCGCAGCACAAGAAATATTCAACCAGATGTGTCGTTCAATGTCAGTTTGTCGACTGTTCGCCCACCGCACATGTTTCGCGCTGCTTATTTCTTTCGTTTGCTTTTTTTTTTTTTTTGAGGTATAGGGATATAGGTATAGGGATAGGAGCTATCTTTTATCTGGGAATGACATAAAATCACACACGCCTGCCACAATTGACGTCGTTGACAGCCTCATTGATGGTGGAGACTTCAGGCGCGGAGACTGTACTAGCGTCGGGCACAGACCACAGTGCATACGTGGAAAAAAAAAGCCACGATATGCTGACTTACTACATTGCTGGTTAGGTGGCGCGTAAGACACCAAAGAAGACACAGGGCGAGACTTGTGCAACATGTCTCACATCAGACAGAAACACAGCTACGGGGAGTGATCAGGCCTCCCTATACACAGCGCACTTTGATAACGGATACCCCTCCGGACCTCTCAAAGCAGCTATTGCAAAACTTGAAAATAGCTTTACCACTTATTTCAGCATGAGTATACGCTGCACGAAAAGAACATTGTGGAAGCGCTTTCTTGAAAAAAAACAGATTTGCCTCATCTGGGATGTGAAGAACATTCAAATTTCATCACAAAAAGCCTCCATGAAGTTCTGCATTTGACTTTGATTCCGCTTCTTCACGAAATCACTGAACAGCGAAAGAGAAGTAAAGCGGCAAAGAATTAAGCTGCTAAAGACGAGAAGATGCAATTAAATGACGCTGACGAAACCCATGTCAAGGAACCAATAAAGATTAAAAATTTTGATGCTCTCAATTCTGTCTCGTGAAGTGATAAGCAGGACGGATGCACTGAGGGATGGTGGTTATCACTGGGAAACTTGTGTGACGCCAGACTTCGTGCTCTTCTGCAACTTTAACTAGCGCTAAGGTATTCCTTACTTATTTGCACTCAATGTCACGTTCTGTAACAAAAGCAAACACCGCAGGCGTTCGACGTGAAAAGGTAAGCAAACGCGAGAGCGCGATTGTAAACGGCTCCGCCAGCCCACCCGTAAGCGAGAGTCGCGGGCGGGGCGTCTGCTCAAGGAACTCCGATTGCGCGCAGCGCCACCGCCGCAGGCATCCCCGAGAGGACGCGGCTGAGAGCGGAGACGGCAGACTAGCCAGTATATTCTAGTAGGGACCGTAGTACCACTGTAGTAGTACTAGTAACGTTGCTTGCGGCGCTCGTCTCCGATGCTGCACACCGATCTCAGGGGCTACAAGTGTTATGAAAACTATTTCTTCAATAAGTTACCCATTTATAGTTTTGTTAACTGTGTCAACTAACCTATAAACAGCTGCTAATCATAGCTAGAACAATGAAAGCATTATTCAAAAGCGAAACTGCATGTGTGGTGGCACTGCCAGCGTTTCCGGGTGCCATTCCTCCATGGCCCCGAGCAGTTTGGATGGCGATCTCGCAAAACTGGGCCTGCTCGGTGAGTGTGCGCGTTTCGGAAGCCTCTCGAAGGAAAGGAAGGAGCAGTTTAACACCCTTTCCGTGATGCCGGGCTGTGCTTGGCCGAGTGCTGTCGCACAGGGCCGCCGCTGGGCCCACGCCTATCGCGCTTTGCTTGTCTTGTTGCGGGCCCGCCCTGCGGCGGCGCCCGCCCGGCGGGACCTGGGGTTCCTGCACGCGGTTTCGCTTTTCACCTATGACAACCGTCCAGTTTGCAGCTGTAGGGGGAGAGGTGCATGCTGTCTTGAATGGGGCTCATAGAACGCATTTGGGCCGGCTGCTTCGTATCGGTACTGCATAGAACAGACTATTGAAACGCCACTCACCGGACAACTGAATGAAACCTGCTCTAGGAGGCAACCTGTGTTGGCGCCCTAGTGCCGCGTAACTTAAAGGAACAAAATACACGTTTGGTATCACAGCCTCGAATTTTTCTCTAGTTTGAGAAATGCCTATATGCATTGGTCGAGCAATGGTTTGACCGCAGAGATACTGTGTGACGTTCAAGCGTCGACCGTTGCGCTTGCTTTAAATTAAACAACATTACTCTGCACGTAACTTGAACAAACAGCTTGCTAATCTATGAAAATAAGGGGATTCGTTTCTTCATCGTAGAGAGACCTCTCCTAGGTGGATGGGCCACTCAGCTTCCAATTTCCTTGAGATCGTTTTATTCCTGAAGCCTATACTCAACAGCGCCTTGAACGCTTATGAACGCAATCAGTCCATGAGTTGGCATAATAAGACACATGAAAGAGATTCATATTGAAACAGGGGAAAAGACGTAGATTAATCACACGACGGAGGCGCTTCTGCTAAAAAAACACCGAAGCGACAGAGTAATCAATCCAATATCTTCACCATGATGATGCTGACTCATGAATATTGCTTAATCATATGTCAGTCTCATTTAGAATCGTCGACTACTGTAGCCACTCCTGTGTGCGTGCGTGCGTCAGTTTACATAATTGTGGAATTTTTTGTCGTTTAAAAGTAACTGTAATGTTCCTTTTGTGAATATTTGTTTCAGATAAGATGTCGTGGAACTCATGAGCTGTTTCGAAAATGGTTACACTACCACTGTAGGGCTGTTTCAAAAATGGTTACCTTGCTATTCGAAAACTATTCGAATAGTACTCGATTCGTATTCATATTCGATTCGGTGTCATCGCTGTTCGATTCGTATTCGATTCAGTTCTAAAATTCACTATTCGCACACCTCTAAAAAAGGTGTATGAAATCCACCTTCGATGTTAATTTATAGTACAACGTCCTTCATGATAAGGTGTAAAACTCGCTTCGCGTGCAATTGCGTGGAGCTTTAAAAGACCTTTGTGTTCAGTTTCATCATGTGAACGTTAAGGAGCCACGCAGACACTTGGGTAAAACAACAAGACGCCTCAGTTTATTCATTGTCTCGAAATTTCCAGAATTTAGCGCTAATTGCACATGGCCGTCAGTATATTTCGGGAAAACCATATCGCTCAGCTGTTCTCGCTGTGGTAGCCACCGACATTCCCGCAAGCTGCACTTTGTAAAGAGTTCTTTGCAAAGCATTCACTCCCGCAGTATTTACTTTCCCAAAACATGCCACTTTCTCTGCGTCCGTGTAATGCAGGTGTTGTTATTGTAAAAGCAAAGGCTTCAAAGAGAAGCAACCTGAGCTGCGTGCGGCAGATTATAAAAGTGGCAGTTATCTCGACGCCAGCAACAAGGCTGTCTCTATTGAGGTCCACTAATGAAGTTGGCGTCAATGCATGCCACGTTTGGTTTGAGCTGATAATTTGTATCGATAACCTCATCGTATTAAGAAATCAACAGTACTTTTGATGTTATGTTGCATTTAGCGACTAGGTACTTGGAGAAATGGGGCACAACAAAGATGCCCATTAAGCCAGGCGTCGCAATTCTGGATAGGTCCCCGCATATGCACTACTTAAGCTGATGACGTGGCCTTGGAGAGTACCGGCGTGCAGTTCCTTACAATATTCGCTCGAGAGAGCCACCGCCTTCCCCACATCTTGGAAAGCCTCGAAAGAAAACACGCGCTTTGCACTGCTAATTACAAGGATGCATTTGCCTAAAGCCATTACCGTGTTCACCGGGTATTACGCCGCTTTTTGCTCTCTCACGAATGCCGTAAAGCTCATCTTCCGCACGCGGCCTCGAAGCAGGCTTTCGCCGCAATATATGTAAGAACAGACCTAATCAATGTCGAAATCACTGCATTGACACAAAAACGGATGATATAGTATTTCTGAAAGAGAACTCTTCGCTTTAGTGAAGCACTTCACCACGAAATTCGGCTTGAGCTAGTGCGCTCATATTTGGTAGAGGCGTTAAACATGTACAGACGTCATACCGAGCGTAAAATAATTCATAGAGGTGTCATTTTAAGGCATACCTTGTTTCTGTACTACACTAGCAACGCCTGGAAAGCCACTATTGCACTGTCATAGCGACTCGAGCAAATCTATGCGTTGAAAGCATGCAAATGTATACCACTGCCAGACAGCTTTGCATTGGGCCCGTAAGCGTAGTCTCCTCTTTGAGACAAGGGGACACAGCGGTTACGTAACGGACTGCTTCTGCTGTGAAGAGCGCCCACCACGATGCGCTTCTCTGCGTCGCCTTGGTTTCCTGCATGGCGTACGAAGCGTCGATGTGTATTCGTCGTGTAATACAGCGCGAATGCACAGAACACTGACTGGCTTTTATTCAAGAAAACCGAAGAAACCACGTGATACAAGCTCAGATGTCTCCACGCCATGACTACGTGCCACCTAAAAAACCTTTGTCACTGACAGCTTTATATAATACACGCATCTCTTCCCTTACTGATACGCTATGCTTCAACACTTTCACGGTTCCACTGTTTTGAGGCGTGTACAGATGTTCGTATCAGTAAATGCACTCTTCCTGCTGTGCGCTGCACTCATGTGAGCATTCTTCGTCAACGTAGTTCTATCTCCTGAGCGTTTGAACAGTGTAGTACATGACAAAGGAATATAAGAAAGTCTTCTCCTTGCCTCTCCGTGCTTCCTTCTCATGCGGTCCTGTACGGTACACCATACCACCGATGAAGCAGGCGCTTGCGAAGCAGCCAATCAAACGCTGCTCTGTCGATAAACACGGCCAGACCGGGCTGTTCCGCGTCCTTCGCCTTGCTCATCGTACGGTAGCCGAAAAAGATAGATTGCACTTTGTACAGACGCGTGGCCCCGTCTGTGTTGAGCGCGCGAGCAGTCGGTTTTTGCTCTGCGGGGCGACACCTTGAGGCAGTTTCGGGCTCTGACGTGGTGTGTCAGGAGCATTTATTTATTTTATTTATTTACAAATACTGCTATCTCGATAGAACGAGACATAGCAGGAGTGGGTACATAAGCAAATAAAACTACAAGCATACAAAACATTGAATCATACAAAGCAGAAGAGGGGACACGAGTTACAATGCATGATACTCGACGTACAATAAGGCATCATTAAAGCATCACAAATGTGGTTCGGCAATTCTTCCACAAACTGTTCATTTGGCCTTTCCGCAAGAAGCCATCTAAGCTGTTCCAAATTTCGACAACGCTTGGAAAAAAAGAGTACTTAAAGCAATTTACAAATGGCTGAAAAGGAATAATATTAAGTGGGTGGGATCGGCGCGTGGCACGCCTAGTGGAATGACTGAAATGTATCGGCGCTTGGATGCGACTGTGGCCGTGTACAATCTGATGAAGCAGTGCGATACGCTCAAGCATGCGTCGATGAGCCAAAGGTTCTAACGACAAAGCGCATGCGTGAGCAGAAGGAGAAAAATCGCGGTCATATCTGCGAAAAATGAACCGTATAGCTTTCTTTTGTATGGCCTCAAGCTTATTAATGTCAACTGCAGTGTAGGGCGACCATACCACCGAGGCGTACTCTAGTAACGGCCTGACGAGGGATTTGTAAGCAGTTAATTTGCAGTCCCTGGTAGAGTGCTTGAGGGTTCGTTTCAGGTATCCCAGTTTCCTAAGTGACCTAGCACAAATGGCTTCAATGTGCAGGTGCCACTTTAGATTTTCGGTGAAAGTAATTCCAAGATATTTAAATGTTTTCACAGAGTTAAGGTAGTGCCCATGGTAACTGTAGCGGAAAACTAGCGGCTGCTTTTTGTTAGTAAACGTCATTTGTACAGTCTTATGGTAATTAATACTCATTTGCCACGCGGTGCTCCATGCACAAAAGATGAAAATACATTGTTGAGACCCTCTTGATCACGTATGTTAGTTACACAGGTATAAAGCACGCAATCGTCAGCGTACAACCGCAGTCTCACCGGTGTGTCCCTAATGACCTGTGCTACATCATTAATGTAAATAATGAATAGCAAAGGCCCAAGAACCGAGCCCTGCGGTACACCGGAAGTAACCGCGGCCGACGGTGACTGTGCGTGATTGAAAGTGACAAATTGTGTCCTTAAACGTAACCAATCAGCTATCCAACCTAGTATTTTCTCGTTACTAATAATTTTGCTGAGCCTAAAACAAGTTTTCTGTGACACACCATATCAAATGCTTTTTTGTAATCTATAAATATGGCATCAACTTGACCTCGATTATTCAGGGCTGAAGCGATGTCATGGGTGAATTCAATGAGTTGGGTAGTTGTGGAAAGGCCAGGGCGGAAACCGTGTTGATTCTGCGATAGTATGTCATTTTCAGAGAGGTACCGAAGAATATGCTTATGAATTATGTGCTCTAAGAGCTTGCAACAAGTACACGTTAAGGAAATAGGTCTGTAGTTGGAAATGTGTTGCTTATTACCCGATTTAAAGACAGGAATTACATTGGCGATTTTCCAAATTGTCGGCACTGTACATGTGTCTAATGATTTACGAAAAATGTACGGCCTAGTAGTCACTAGTAGCCTAGTAGTCAAATGTACGGCCTAGTAGTCAGGCTGACCACGTCAGAGCGCCAAACTGCCTCAAGGTGTCGCCCCGCATAGCAAAAACCGGCTGCTCGCGCGCTCTACACAGACGTGGCCGCAGCTGTACGTGGCGATGGCATATGCCCCTTTGTACGCATATTGCGACAGTCTGCCCGAGGCACTTATCGGCATATTTGACGTCGTTACCTTGTGACATCGCTTGACAGGCTAGCAATTCCGACCATTGACCAAGTGCTAAATGTAAAAAAAAGCTTCAATATCGGAAATAATTTATTACTTTATGTTTTGGGCTCCGTGTTTTCGGTGTTTATTTTTCTTGAAAATCGGCGGGTGTTTATCGGAGTTTATATTTTTGGCGGAAATTCGGCGTTTATCGGAGTTTATTTCTCGTAAATCCCCAATTCTCCGGAATTCGGTGTTTTGCATTATTATCAAAACCCCAAAATCTTAGATCAATTTATATCTGAATACTAAAACATTAAAACGCACGAAGCACATTTTATTCTTTTTGAATGTTTGAATGCACATACGCACAAACGAAATACTTGAACGCGTGTATTTGTCTGTGTAACAACCTTAGGTGAAAGCTTGTTGTAAAACACGCAAGCGTACTTTGCGAGGTTGCTGCCAGTAATCGAAGCGCTCTCCTTGCGATTGACGTCCCCAGCTTTGAAAATGCCCTTTCAACGTTAGCGATAGAAACAGGAAGCACCAGAAGACGCAGCGAGAAAGCACTGGCCACTGGACGTTGTGAATCCTCCCAAAACGACAGGGATTCAACAATGTTACATATTTCATAGCACTGATAAATCACTCACGAGCTGGCCCATGTCGTCACTTTCAAGAAGCACTAATTGAAAAATAGGCGCATAGGTTTCGAACGCGCAGGGCAGCTCAGCTTCACATTGGGATTCACAATTTGAACACAGTACCAAAACGATTCTTTGGTGTACCGGAATTGATCGCACAGGTTCCTCTCAGATGTCTGTCTCCACTTTTCGGCAACAGCAGCGTGGTATCCGTGAAAGTATGCGACAGTCGTTAAGCGGTCATTCTCGTCAAGGAGTCCAACAGACTTGTGACATCTGATGTGAAGACCTCGGTTGGATCACGCCATTGACTGATGAGTGCGTGCAAACAACACCCAGTATGGGATAAACTTGGTGTACCAGGGTACTCTCTGCCTCAAGTTCCTTCATCATAGAGAGCACGGCACACGAACTGGTCTTCAGAAACCTCATCTTAACGAGCTAGTCGTGCACACCTTCAGACGATGAAATAAGACTCTTGAGCTTCTCACACTTCGTTCCCTTGGCTTCATCGCTCCTCAAGAAAAACAAAATGGCGCGCCAGTAGTCCAAAACATCATCTAGAGCTTCATAAAAAGAGAAGCACCTCGACAGACATATGGCCTTCAGCGACTTGATGGTCATGCCCATGACCAAGCACACAAGACCAAACTAATTACGGCGCAGCTCCCGCGATGTCTTCAACAGGGCAGGAAAATTGTGAACTACGTTAAACTAGCTCGCCCTGATTCCATCCTCTAGATCATTGTTGAGTAGGTGGCACGGATCTTTGAAGTGAAGCGCCTTGTATTCGGGGTTGGAGAGTTGCAAGTCCTTGTGAAGCTTCTGCATGCAGGAAGCTGAGTCAGAGCACAATACACCTACGTCGCCTAATACAGCTACGCGCGGTAAACTTTCAATCTGTCAAACTAGAATATGTATCAATGAGCGCTTAGAACTTGCCCTTTCGATAAAGAACGGAACCAGGTCATATTGGCCCTTGAAATCGGAGTTTATAGTATAAATCCGAATTGTCAAAAATTTTACGGCAAATGTTTATCGGATTTTTTTCAGATAAAACCGAAAACACGAAGCCCTACTTATGTTCACCTGATTTTGCATGTGCAGATGGGAGCGCCCAGAAGACAAACCATAAAAACAGTTCGTGGCGGAATAGAAACGCAGTAGTTTCTCGTTACACCAGCCCGTGAAAGCAAGCCCGCATCGCTTGGAGGCAAGGGAACAATGCCTTGATAAAGACACAAATGCGCTTTCCTCCTAGCCTCTGGTGTGTACAATGCAGGCCTCCACAATGACTCCATATCTTGTGCGAGCTGATTACATTTTATACCTGTTCGATCTGTCGTTTTGTTGTACGCTGCGTGGAGTGGACGTTAAGCTTTCTCGAATTTCTTCCAAGCCCGTCTGTTTCAGAAATGCTGCTCAGTTAAACTCCTCTAAAGATTCTGACTTGTGAACAGGAACGTTTTGTTAAGAAAATAGATATATTGTACACACCTATTCCGCATCGTATTTACATTATTTATTATTTATTTATTTATTTATATTTATTTATTTATTTATTTATTTATTATTTACAATACTGCTACTCTCATTCGAGAGCGTGGCAGTTGTGCAGTACAATGATTCTCAGAACAAGCTATAAAATAAGGAAAAGGAGGGGAAAAATGAAAGCAAAAACAAAGTCAGATAAACAAACACATTTGCAGCGTAATTGCAGCAATATGTGGGTAACAGAGAAAGCATAAAACAGGAACACGACATATGCAGTATACAGTAAGGCAAACAGAATGCTGATTAAAGAACGGCATATTCAGTGGAATTTATACAAAAGCGCATAATACATGCTAGGTTCAAGCGTAAAGAAAGAAGGAAAACGAAGAAGGGAACATGAGGCTAGAACAAAGAGAATAACAATAGGTGCACGACCTCCTCTATAAGAATAGGTGTCACTAGGGGTTGGTAATAAAACTAGGGTAAAGTAAGATTAAACTTCTAGCATTGAGCATGGCGAAGGTGTCGGGAAAGTTCGTACAAGTTTGTGTGTGTGGTTGCGCTGCCTGTAAATATGAAGTACAACCAACTGGCCCAAGTTTCCGTTTTGTAGAAGATGGAACGAAGAAATCTATGTTGGTGACGTTGCATACGTAGGTGCTTCCGACGCAAGCATATTTTTTTCTATTTGTGTCGTGAATTCCGATAGTGATTAGATGTTGGTGACAGTAGCGTCAAGTTGATTCCATTCTGATATTGCGAGCGGAAAAAAAAAGAATACTTAAACGCGTCATTTTTACATGCATATTCTGCCAATGTGTGCGCATGCTTATTACGGTAGATCGAGCCTGGGAAACGAAAAGAAATATATATCGATAGTTATCTTCAGTAACTGAAATACGAATTTTAGCGAGCGTGTTTCGCTCTTGTGGATAGCTTTCGCAAACCGGATTGCGTTAAAAGATGCGTTGGCGAGTCTGTGCGTTTATATTTGTTATGGAAGAACCTCACAGCTTTTCTTTGTATTGATTGAAGTTTGTTTATGTTAGTCACTGTATGCGGAAACCACACTGTGTTAACGTATTGAGAACAGGCCTTGCAAATGATGTGTAGGCTAGAAGCTTCGTTGCCGTTGTTGCGAGTGCTAGGCTTCTTTTTAAGGAGAAACAGCTTCCGTAGCGCTTTTGAGATTATGTTACTGATCTGCTTGTCCCACTTGAGATCCAATGTTATTGTGACGCCTAGATATTTATGTTCCTCAACCTTATTAAGGGGAGTGCTATTAATTACGTATGTGAAGTGGATGGTAGTGCTTTCCTGGTCACAGTCATGACCACAGACTTTTGTATATTGAGTGTCATCTGCCAACTAGAGTACCAATTAGCCATATCAGCTAGATAATCATTCAGCTCAATATGATCACTGTAATGACTAATAGTTTTATATTGCATGGAACTGAGACTGCGATAATTGGATGTGCGTGCTTATATTAACCAAAATTTCAATGTGCACATGTTGTGCCCCAGAGAAAAGTTTTATGACTTATCTTTGTATTTTACATTAATTGATAAGAATGATTAATTTTCTATTCTGTGCGGATGACGCCGCTAGATTTGTTGCGGAAAATTTTCATACAAAATCAGTAATATCACCTAGTCAATGACTAACGAGTATAAATTATTGGGCTAATCAAAAGCATTAAGAATAAGCAATGAACTAGGGCGGTATTCTTTTCTACCTCGAAGCAAAACTGCTAATTGAATATACCTGTGCAACTTGCATTCCTCAAATACGTACACATTCACACACACAGCCACGGAAAACCACACCCCACACCAGAGTTGCCAGATGCTACCGAGCTAACAAGCAAGTAATCATCACAAAGAAGCCCAAAAGAAGCGGAAATTTAATAAATTTTCCCATTCTTGAAATATTTTAATTATAATAAACAATTGTCACTCAAATACAAAGGAGAGTTGAAAAAATCCACTTTAATTATTTGTACAGCGAGAATATGCGCAACAATGAATGAAAAAACACACATTTACTTTTTAATATTGTCTTCAGGTGTGTCTCCACTCGGTTGAATGTATATTTTCTAAGCGCATGTTAACGTCACTTGTTGATTCCCCCGACATATGTTTGACTTCAGCACTCAACTACTCCAAGTCAATGACAAACGTGCTATTACTGAACGACAAACGCGCTATTGGAGAACGTGATGATCACTTAAATAGCTGTATTTGCTGGAAAAATGCAAATAAGCCCAAAAAACGCGACAAGCGACTGGAAAATTTTACAAGCGACTCAGCGAAAAAAGAAGCCCACGTCCACTTATTACAAGCTGAAATGGCAACTCTGCCCCAAACCCAGCGCACACTACCAAGTGTTTATTGTGCGTGACAGGACCTCATAGGTAGTTTCAGGATGATGCGCAAGAGCAATAACCAACAATGATGCGCATGTGCAATGATCATCCATGCGATGCATGAACTGACCACCACCTAACAAAACGAGCCGTCCTAGTAAGCCGTCCGTGGCTTTAAATTCTCGAAGCAAGAATTTAAAGGGGTATTGACGCAAAAATTTTGGCCTCGCGTCTTTTTGCTGCAATGTGTTGCTGGGGGCCTGTTAGTCATAACACGGCACATCGTTTGCTGCAGCGCGCGACAGATAATTAATTACAGGCTCCTCATTACCGACCAGTGTCAGTTTCGGCTTCAAAAACGACAAGCCTCCGGGTGCAACTATCACCACCTAGTGAGTGCAGCGCTCGATCACGTCAGCACGCAGAACTGTGACAAACATAATAACTGAACTGAACTGAACTGAACTGAACTGAACGAACACAAAAAGTTGGGGGTTCCCCAAGCAAAAAAGCTGTTGGAAGCAGCTTGAAGGGACCTGGGGGACCGTACAGGCAGCAGCGAATAAAAAGTATAACTAATACAACTAGGTATAACTAATACAACTTATACAACTTATACAACTAATACAACTTGATAATATATAATAGCGTCGGTACACAAGAAAATAAATATAAAAGGATACAACAAAAAAGTCATAGTTTCGCCGCAAGGGCGAATCAATGAATGCGATAGCAAGAAAAGCGGCCCGTGATGGACGCGCTGCAACTACCGTGCGTCCATCACTACCCGGCAGCTACTAGACAGTTTTAATTTCACGTACGTAGGGACTTCTCATACGCAAACGTGAAAAGTACACGTACGTTACGTGCACGACACCTGAAACGCTTTTAGCTACACGTACGCGACGCGCGGTGAGAGCTACCACGTAGCTCCATCTGCTGAGAATCATGAACACTGTGGTAGCTTGTTCGAGCGCCCGCGCGAGCAGACAGCGGAATGGCAAGGTTCTCGCTGCGCAAATATAAGAAGAAGCGAGAGAGCTGGCCGACGCCTTAAGTGCGCCCGCAGCGCTCCTAGGCCATCTCGC
>NW_023614875.1:0-40001 GCF_013339695.2 Rhipicephalus sanguineus
TAAACGTTAACCACATGGAACCTCGTTGGTCAACCGGCATCGGTGCGTTTTTTTCGTGTTGCATGATCACCACGCTGTTACCGTGCCCGAAGTTTGTATACACGCGTGTATACACTATTTTACGGATGGGTTTCGGTGCGCACATATTGGGCTGTTAACCTTGCCGTTCTGTATCTTTAACTAAACCAACAGTGTTACGGTGTTAAGTAAAGTATCGCGCTGCCAAGCTTGAGGGCGCGGGTTCGATTCCCGGCCACGCCGGCCGCATTTCGATGTGGTCAAAATGCAAAGAATACCCGGGTATTTACATTTAGGTGCATGGTAAGGAACCCCAGGTGGTCGAAATTTCCGGAGCCCTACGACGTCTCTCATAATGATATATCGTGGCTTTGCGATGTAAAATCGCAACAATTATTGTTAACAGTGTTACGGTAGACGTATATGCAAGGGAACGGTTGGGTTGGTGCACTCGACGTTTCATGACCTTATTAACTCGCGACGTGATATGCAAAAATAGGAAAACATTCCTTTAACAGCCCAAGGTGGAGGCGCCCATGTGTCTTACGTAAAATCTTTACGTATATCCGTAAAATCGGGCAACGTTTTTCCGTATCCTAAAGAGCGCAGAAGCGGAACTTCCGGTCGCCGTCACATGCGTGAGAGTCACGTGACGTGAGCAGAAACGTCATGCATGACGTTACTGGTTGAGCGGTACGTCGCTGTCGACTCTCGTTATGGCAGTAGTGGTGCCGGCAAAAAAAGTGAGAACTACGTATATTGGGGACGGCGTGGTTTACTGACCCTCCAGTGACACGGGCCAAGCATTGACACTGGCAAAATAGCGGTACTCACGCAACGCCAGGCAGAACCTTCCCTTTCATTCAAGTTTTACGGCGGTGATATGACGTGAAACGTGACGTTTTTCCTCAGGTCACATGACTCCTTCATGTGACGGGCGACCGGAAGTGACGCTACTGCACCCTTTAGGATACGGAAACACGCTACAAGATAACGGATGTAACCGGAAACCGCGTATAACACCGGTGTCAGTCACTCACTTTTGATCACGATCGGGCTTGATCCGGATTGAATTTCTCGATCATGATTGGCTTCTTTACGCAAGCTGCGCAATGGAGCCAATAACTGTTGAGCAATTTATCAGGATCGGCCTTAATGGCGGTCAGCAGTGCACCGTGTGACACCGGTAAACACATCTCTGGCATGATTACGGTATCGCTATTGCACAGTGTGCGATTGACACGTCGACACCACATGACCCCACGCCGTGATTAGGTCATAAAATTTGCTCCTTGTGGTTCCGTCTTCAAACGAGAGCTAGCTATGACAGGGCTAGATCAGTGTATATAGGCTTGTAAACTACTTATTCGGAAACGCCATTTAATTGTGTTGGGAGGGTAAAGCTCGAATATTGTAGTTCATGACAGACTAAGAATGTAGTGACAGAGAAAACGTCGATCAACTTGAGCGTGTGTATTGGCTCGCCTGCCTTATTTCACACTTGAGTTCGCTCTCATTACGTCAGTGTGGAAGCAAACTTCAATGCGGACGTTTCTTGGGAATTATGCTTTGCAGGGCTGCTGACCTGAAGTTGGCGGGAGCGAATCCCGGCCGCGGCGGCCGCGTTTTCGATGGAGGGGAAAATGCTTGATTCCCGTGTACTTAGATTTAGGTGCACGTTAAAGAACCCCAGGTGGTCGACATTTCCGGAGCCCTCCACTACGGCGTCCCTTATAATCATATCGTGGTTTTGGGTCGTTAAACCCCAACAATTATTATTATTATTATTATTATTATTATTATTATTATTATTATTATTATTATTATTATTATTATTATTATTATTATTATTATTATAACTATTATTACTATTATTTGCAGGGCATTGTGGGTGGAGTCCGTAGTGAACTCTTCACCGTGTGTACACAGTGCAACAACTGAACGCGAAACTGTCATTCATTGAATTTCGCGACAAATTTCTCACCCCGTATTCGATGGAACGTTCCGCTACTCAGTACTTCACGTTGACTTGAGAGAGTTGATGGTAGCGCCACCTCTCGACAGAAATTGTCACTGCGCATCGTAGAAGCATTACGGTAATTCTTGAATAGTGTAGCGTCTTTCTCGGTCTATGCGCGGCTCGTGTGCAACTCGTAAAGTGAAGAAAGTTATTCGAGTCTGCGGTGGTTTCGGAATGCGGGGGTCAGTGACCCACAGCAATAGGTGACTGGCTTGGTGTTGCGTTGCCGAGCTCTATGTCGTGGGTTCCGTTCTGGTCAAGGACGTCACATTCTGATGCAGGCCAAATTCGTACAGCGACGGCTTTTCTGCTTCTAAACAGCGAAACGCACAAGCAAATGAATATACCAGCAGTAGTTACCGATGCGTACCGATATAATAGATACTATAATTTCAACAAGCGCATTATATTCTTCAAATAAAAGTGTGGAAATTAAAAGCGCACGACACTGCACATATTCATAGATGTTTATTAAAAGTTTCTTTCGCTCTATTTTTCTTTACCACCTGCAGCTTCTCCACAGGTCTGGCCGTACCTCGGTCACACCGACATGAAATTCGGCGAGACTTCCTTGACTGCAAGCCACGGCTAAAATTCTGTCACACATGAAGCGGCACGAAACCGTGCCCTAGGAATAAAGCGCCCGCGAGCGTCTTGTAGAAAGACAATTTCGCTCGAAGGCATCAGCTGGTTTGTTGTTCGCTCACTTCACACGAAGACGTACCGACCAGCGTTCGACACTGAGGGTGGCCATCGCCGGTTCCTGTCATTCATATCGGTTATGAAGACGAAAGCCTTAGATGCTTCGTGAAGCGCGAAAATTGACCGTCGGCGTCGTAGGCGGTGCCAACACGAGTGAGTGATGCAAAAAAATCATCACGTGACGTCACCATATAATGTCATCATTAAGTCAAATATCAACTAATTTTGTGAATTCATCATGAAGTCACTATGACATCACATAACCTGGCGTCACATGATGACGTCATCACATCACATCGTCGATTGGTCAAAGGTGGGCCAATGACAGAGGCCGTGCAGAGCCACGTTAGGTGCAGAGAGCTATCGGAGGGGAGAGAGGGGGGGATCAGTACATCGAGTGAAAAGGAAAGAGATGGATTTCACCTTCCAGTCGTCTTAGGCGAATGCAAAAGGGACCCTGTGAGGTTTTTGGCAGAGTTTCGCTGAGCCTGAAATTATGCGAACACCTATACTCGAAACGAACACCATTCCGTTATAGCCCTGCCTCTCGTCGTCTCCCGTTGATAACGGGAGTTTTCGTTATCTAGTAAGGGGACGCCAATTAATAAGAAGTGATAATTAGTGAATATGGTGAACAGCATGTGAATTAAGGGGAATTAAAGGTGGGTAACGTGGATTAAACTAGCTCATTCCTAAGTGTAGTTTTGTACACTTAATTGAATAAAACTCAATTCAGTTCAAAGGTCTGCAATTGAATCAAGTGTGAGTAACAGTGAATTAAATGTTGCCATGAATTACAATAAAATGAACATGAATAAAATGTTAATTGACAATTCGGCAACTAAGTGTTATCATGAGAGCGTCAAAAAAAAAAAAAAAAAACGAGAAACAACTCGATGCGTGTTCTGAATTCTGCCTGTGGTGTTTGCTCATCAAGCCGACGTTGTCAAAGCCAAAATCTTGGGGGTTCTAGTGAGATGCGTTCGTGTTTGCTTGGGTGCAGAGACATCATGCTCGTTAATTTAATTAGTATGCGTATGTTCCCCACAATAAATATGGCGGATAAAACTACCAACCTCTGGTTGTTTCATGCGTTGCTGTCGCATCGCTATCACTGCTTCGCGTGTCGCACGAAATGCTGACTTATTTTCGTTCATTTTAATTTCCTGAAACAGGGGGCATGAGTTGAGGGCCTTGTCCCGCCCCCAGTGATTCTACTCCTGCGCAAACTAGGCCAAAGCGCGCCAAACTGAATAAACTGCGCCATTCTGATAATATCGAAGGAAACTACGCCAAACTGCGCCACTCTTGGGTTTGGGGACGTCTATCGCCGGCAATCGCACCGCCGGCGCGACATAACATGTGCAACTTGATCTTGGGGCCGCCAAAGTCACAACCACGGACCAAGATTGTTCCGCTGAATAAACACCACTCGCGCGTGCGTGCTGATAAGCCAGGATGCCATGCACGGTGTCGACGCAGCTTCGGTTGTGCAAGTTGGCTCGACGGCAAAGCAGTCTCTCCGCAGAGGCTCTTGACAGGCCAATCGGTAGCGTGAAAGTGTGGCGGCGAATCATCGACGGACGTCATCTCTTCAGGCACCCGATCTATAGCGCATCCAGGACGGGGCAGAGCAAGAGACACATAACACACACACAACGCATAACACACACACAAGCGTGTGTGTGTGATGTGTATCTTGCTCTGTCCTGGATGCGCTCTACATGAGATGCTGGATAACCAACAAGGCCGCCGTGCAACCTTAGTTATTCAGACACGCTGTTGACAGCTCGTTTCAAGCGACGCACGGCACGCAATTAAAGCAAGTTCAGTAATAACCACACGCGTGCCGCTTTCACTGCTGTTTCTGGACATCGCAAAATGAAATCCGAGAGCGCTAGCAGTAGATATATTGAACAATATCGAAATTTCCGTTCTTCGCGTTCATGGAAGAGCACGTGAATGGTGGGAACACGTTGACACTTTTCCTTAAACACACTTTATCCATGGATCTTCATCTGGAACAGCTTTTATGTAATTCATTCCACCAGCACATGCAGGTTTGTAATCGCTCTTGGGGTAAATACACCCTAAAAGGCCCTGCCCTTTCGAGCTAGTGAGTCCTATGGTTCCAATTAGAATTTTTCGCTTGCTTTCTTTTAAAAAAATTTCGTCTCAGTAATAAAGGCATTCCTCCTGGTCGGAGCAGCCGCATGTCGGTTTTAATATGCGCAGCTGTCAATAGCGGGCCCGTCGCTTACGGCACTGGCGTCGGAATGCCCACTGTGAAGCGGCTACGCCATGCCACACGTCCGCCTCTCGCTTTCCAGGGTCAACAGCTGATGGTACAAAAAAAAAATGATCACAGGTTCGCTTAAGGGCGAAGCGATGGATGCGATACCAACAAATTAAGGCTGGTACCTAACTCTTTTGGATTCGATCTTGCGTAACTAAACAAAATGATTGGTTTAAGGGAATATGGCCGCTCCAGGGACCGAAGCGGTTTTCGTGCTGTCAGTCATTTAAACACGAAGTAAGCGTTCAGAGCACAGCAAGTTTACGAACCGACTCCTGATGCCTCGAGATAGCGCGCGCGCCAGCGACTGCGCCCTTTGAGCGACGCAGCCCCCCTCCCGTTCCCTTCCCTGGCGTCCCTTCATGCTCCTTACGAAAGACGGGCGGGGCGGAGCGGCCGGGTCGTTTCATCTCCGCTTCAGCCGCGTCCGTCGCAAGTGCTCGCGAGCTTTTACTTGCGGTTAGAACATACGATGCGCGGGGTGATATCAATTTGGACTTTATGGGGAAAATAACGGCGACGGCAACAACCCGTCGAGAGTGTCCGTATAATTGCTATCGCGATAAAAAAAAGATCAGGAGCTATCCTACCCTGTGAGGTGGATGACCAGCGAAACTGTCTAGCGCAGGGGTCGGCAACCTTTCGAGGCTGAGGGCCGATTGGTATGAAGCCGACACGGCGGGGGCCGCACAGCAAATCAAGGGGGGGGTTTCAAGCGAAGAGAAAAATTTGGCGACTTGACAATAATGATGTACACAACAGGACTAAAATCGATGTTAATTTTGAGCACGCACCTCACAATGTTGCAAATCAATCAATCAATCAATCAATCAATCAATCAATCAATCAATCAATCAATCAATCAATCAATCAATCAATCAATCAATCAATCAATCAATCTATTTCCTTTCAATAGGAGGAGTACAGGACTAAAAGCTCAAGAGCTTGACGAGGTCCCGACCCCGTTACAAGTTGGCAAACTAGCAGGATGACGGACAATCATGCATGAAAAATACAGAATACACTTTTCAAGTATAACATGGCATCAAGTAATACAAAATTTATGATACAAAGCGCTGAAAGTAGAGAGAATAGTTCATATGTATAGTCATGAAGTGGCATGAACATGAAAAGCAACAAGGAATAATAAGAATTGCCGAAATTCCGAGAAATATATTATTCGGAAGAATAAATAAGCTGGGCGAAGCGTTTAATGTGACAGTTATGATTAGACGAAGGATCAAAATCTTCGTGCTTTAAGAAGTTTAGTAGGAAAGGCAGCCTGTAGGACAATGATTGTTCATCATAAACAGTTCTAGGGGTGGGCACAGTCCACATTTCTTTGTGCCTGGTTAGTCGAACACTTGGGTTTACGTTTAGCTTAGCAAGATTAATTATGGTGTTGGTACCGTGCTTAATAAACTCTTTATAACACAACATTAGCCTGTAATTATACAAAGAGAATACTGGAAGAATGTCATATTTTGGAAAAAGAAGTTTTGTAGAGGACATATAGTGTACGGCAGCAATGTGTCGTGTGGATCTTTTCTGCAGTAAATACGACTTGCGCAAGTTTGTCACTCCGGTAGTACACCACACTATGCTAAAATAGTGTAACAATTATGACACCAGCGCATTGTATATCATAACTTTCACCTTAGTAGGAAGAATACATCGTATACGTGCAAGGACACCAATGGCAGATGACATCTTTGAGTGCAGGCTATCAATATGTACAGGCGCTCCCAGAATAATTCGGAACGCCGAGCATGCAGCCGCTCGCCGACGGAGCGCACCGACGGATAAATGCACGCACGGTGTGCGCATGCGCGGCCTCCCTAGCGAGCTAGTTACGCTCCCTAGTGCATCTAGACTGGCGTTGTCTTGCACCAAAAGGGTAGCGCTAGGTGCTCTTTAGCATTATCACAAGGCGAGCGCGGCGGCGATGACGCAGCACCACCGTGATTCGGCTACTCGCAGGCGCTCTCCGCCTCAAGCCATTAGATGGCACACCGTTCAACGGACCGACGACCGAACATTTTCTGGCCGCCTAGGCGCGCGCAGTGTCAACACCTGAATATTCTTAGACCGTGTTCCAAATATATTCGTATCTCCTTATCAATCTGGCCACCGATATGTTCAAGGTTGCATCAGATGAAACCACCGTGCTTTGCGAGCGCTAGTCACAGTCGCCTACCGGAAATAATCTGATCAAATAATAAATATGAAGCAAAGTAGCAAAAGAAAAGTGTCATCCAAGCACACGAACACGCACGACGGCTCTGCTCCAACGCGCGTGCATGCGCACACACGGTTTCTCACAGACACCACCCACCCAGCGCCCTTTATCAAAAAGCTAAGGGACACACAGGGCACCGTTTTGTAGCAACACAACGCGAATCTATAGGTGCTATACGGAGCAACGTTTGCTTGCTAGGGTTTGCTTGCTAGGTTTGCTTGCTCCGCCGGCACGCTGCTGCGTGTCCGGCGTTCCGAATTATTCTGAGAGCGCCTGTACATTCCTTGTTAAGTGCTCTGAAAAATATACTCCTAGGGTACTAACGGAATCTACCATATCTAACTGCTGAGAGCCCAGAAATAAATTCATCTTATTTGCCAAGGTTTTTCCTTTCGGCGTATATAAAATCACTTGTGTTTTTGAAGGGTTTATTTTTAATAAATTCACCGAGGCCCAAGAGTCTATGTCAGACAGCGTTTTATTAGCCATTAGCTCTATCTCTGTTTCCAAGCTCCCTGTAATAAACACTCTCGTGTCATCGGCGTACGAGACAAATGTTGCGTTATCTGTGCAGTGTACAATGTCATTTATGTAAATCAAAAATAAAAGTGGCCCTAAAATACTTCATTGTGGCACACCAACAAGGACCGGCTTCCTTGAAGATATTACATTGTTGGCATCTATGAATTGTGTCCTGTTTGAAGGATAAGATTTTAGGAGCGCATGCACTGTTCCACGCACACCATAGTTTTCTAATTTGCTGAGTAGGATGAAATGACCAATTAAATCAAATGCCTTGGAAAAATCAACGTATATGCCTAATGCCATTTGTTTACGACTAAATGCGATTATAATTATTTCTTTTTGAGGCAAGAGGGCTCATTCGGTAGAGTGGTGCTTCCTGAATCCATGTTGAAAATCTTGAAAGAAGTTGTGGTGATTAAAAATGATAGCAATCTGATATGCATTCATTTTTCAATACCTTTTGAAAACACTGGAATTATCAAAATAGGTCGATAGTTGTTTATTGTCCCTTTATCACCGTGCTTGTAAACTGGAACAACGCGTGAAGTCTGCATTTGTTTTGGAAATATACCTGTAATAATATTAGATTATAAATGTGGGTAAGAACAGGGCATATAATATCGAGCACATACTTTATGGGGCGAATCTAGATACCATCGGTGTCCAAAGCCCGGCTGTTACCAATATCGCTGAAGCAAGTAAAGGCTCCTTGCGGGGTAGTTGGGGCAAGAAATACAGTGTTACTGAACGCATGTACACGCAGGAACTGAGCATAGCTGTTAAGGCCACCAGCTTCTTTTAATTTGGGTTTCAATGAAAATACTGACGCCGCTTAGGCACCGCAGTTGTACGTCCTCACCCGAACGCGGACAACGGCATACAGGTTCTCTATTAAACGCGTTAGCCAGTTTTATTTGGGCATCCGCAGCAGCTCTGCGGACGCAGCCTGCCAGCCATTCCCAATGACCAGCTGCGTCCACATATATGTAGCGGGCGCTCAACTAAAACTGTCTATTAATGCACGGCACCGCTACAACGACGCGGAACGCGGAGAAATGCACACAAGAAACGCGCAAAAGCGCCTACAGCAGAAGAACGGCGCGACTAGAAAAAGTTGCATTGGCGTCACCGGGATTTTTCTTCGCCAAGAGGAACGCCAGAACCTTCCCGTTCGCGCCATTAGGAAGTTGGTTCAAGTTCACTATAAAACGTATCAAGCAAACACCAAATATTAATGTTCTGCCATCTGTGAGACATTGTGATAAACATGTCTCGACTACTATGGCCTCCGAGATTAGCAAGCGGGGGCTGTGAATTTCGGAGGCCATGCAACTACAGCAGAGCCTATAGACCTTTTCACGGACGGCTCCCTGGGCGCCGCCATAACCCTCTCTGGGCTGCGCTAAATGTACGTGACCCCCCAAAATGCAATGCCGAGGCTGTGACGTCAGCTTTTGTACTCCCGCGCGCAGTCCAGCATGGCGGCGTTTTTTTCTCCCCTGTGAAAATGTCTATACGGTTCCGCCGTTCTAGCACAGCGAAGTGCTTTAGATCGAAAAAACCTGTACCATTACTATAGATACGTCGCGCACGCGCGTGTGTGTATAACAACACACATTAATAAGTATGCACTTAGTGGTTGAAGTGCGCACTAGGGACCGGATTTCGCTATCGCGTTCAACTCTTAAAGGCGAAGCTTAAGGGTCCCCCAATTTTTAGCAGGCCCTCTCTCTTGCGCAGCATCCCTGCTGTGGTAACTGGCCGCCCGCCCAGGCACTCTTACCCGCATAAAAGTTGTCATGCAACAAGGTAACTCAGTAACGCGATTTGGCAACATTCTTGAACTCACCGAGGTGTTGTATCGGCTGCGGCGACTGTCTCGTAAAAGGCCCGCGCTTGCGACCTTGTTCAGACAAAGCTGCGCGTCCGTTGGTTAGTGCCACGACGACACATCGTCGCCGTCGATTCCATGTTAAACAACGATCCGAACTTCCCGACACGCGATGTAAGCAGTACGCGTCCATTCAACAACGACAACCGCACGTAATATTGATAGACACGGTAAAAATACACGCACGAAACAACACTTCGTTCGCAGCGAGCGCAGAGAGCTTTTCAACGTGTTCGGTGTTTGAACCAAACCAGCCTAAAGGTCACGTGTTCTCTGACGTCACTGTGCGTGCGCATTTTCCGGTTTGAACTGATTGGCTCTTGTTCAGCGGGCGATTTGAATCCATAGATGTGAATCCTTGAACTGAGTTGCGGCAGCGCTCTCTCCCGTCTGTCTACTGCACTTCCCTGTTCATGGCCTCCGATGCGCCGTCGCGCTATCTCGGAGGCCATGCCTTGATCACCACTTCTTTCTCGGACGCGCGCCTGTACTGTATTGTACAATCGGGCGACCGCAATGCGTCAACCGCGTCTGATCGGTTCTTAGTACTACAGCTGCGCTTTTGCTGTTTGAAAATATACAGCATCTGTACACGACTGGTGCGTTTTAATTACTGCTAAAACTAACAGCTGCTGTCCTTACGGCCGGCTAAATGTGCACGTCCGTGCGTGTGCAAAACAAAAGCACGGGGAAAACCGGGGCCTTTTAGCAGCAAGTGTTCACTGTACAAGCGATTACCTCTTCGTATTGAGCAACGAACCTATAGCACCATCAATGCCTCGCCCTTAGTGTGATTCAGCTGCAGCTTCTTTCTTATTGATGTATATTTTGTTGGCCTTAATTGATATATTCTAGGTGGGGCATGTAAGCAACTTACTATCCATTTAAAATTGCCCATTTAAACACTATTCAAAAGTACATTGCACGTCGTCGTAATAAAAGCTGGAGAAAATACTTATCCGTTGAAGTTCTGGCAGACGTGATGCCTTCAGGTAGTATGCGAGGGATTATTGGTCAGCTGCCTGCTCGTAAATAGATCACGTGCTACGTGACGCCAGAAAGGCAGAAAAGAGAGTGTTCCACACTCGCCGCCATGACTGCGATCGGCGCTGACTAACACTCCTGAGTTTAAATCCACATATATACCCTATAAAGTGGACGGAAAGATGACCGCCGCCGTAGCTCAGTGGTAGTGCACCGGACGCGTTATTCGAAGGTCGCAGGTTCGGTTCCTGCCGGCGGCAGGTTATCTTTTCGTCCACTTTACTTTCTTCACATTTATATTCTAAATGCTACAAATAACACCCCCTATACTTTCCTTGGCATTGCTGTCTGTTAGTTCTCATGAATATTGTGTCTAGCAAAGAAAACGAGCCCCTAAAGTATAATCCTCTTTCCTTTATTTGTTGAAGGGCGACAGATAATCGACAAAATACTAGTTTAAGAAACTTCGTTTATTTGCAAGTTCGTTTATATTCGAAAAGAAATCCAACGTACCGTATATACTGAATAGTAACAGAAACAACAATACTGCACTGAATTCTGCAATTTATGTCTTGAAAAAGGTTGTTTTCCTGTGTTCAGCGTGTCCGTTGTCCCGCTTCGACATTGCGCTTTGCAGTATTCTATGAAATACGTTGTCCCTGGCAATGGAGAAACGAAGGCGGAAAGGTCATGCAGTCCTTGCAGTCATTTTAGCTTTTTTTGTGAGTTACAGTGCTCGTTAAAAGTGCGATCTATAAATACAAGACAAAATTTAGAAGTTTCGATCCGTTTTTATAGCATTATTGATCCCAGGAGGGTTAGAGTCAAAGAACCCGTGCATACGCACAAACTGTTCTCGGATGGGTAAATAAGACATTAGTGGTAAATATCGATGAGAACGACCGACACGCACACGACCGGCGTAACCAGGGGTGTGGGGGGGGGGGGGGGGAGCGAGCGCGCGCCTCCAGACCGGCCGTGGTTTTACAATAAAGGATCGGTTCAGAAGAGAGAACTGCGAAGAATGTTCACAAAAGAAACGTGGAGTTTCAAAGGTAAAGGTGCGAGGAAGTTCTGTAGGTCCGGCGCACATTTGGTTGGAGAAATGAAAGGGTGTACTTATGAAAATTGCGTGCATCATACTGGTTTGTGAACCTTTTGGCCGTGGCACCGCCTTCGTCAGAGTCAAAACTTCGACCAGAGCGCGCGCGCGAGCGCGTGTGTGCGTGTGTGTGCGTGCGCGCGCGTGTGTGTGTGTGCGTGTGCGTGTGTGTGTGTGTGTGTCTGTGTGTTCGACTGACCTGCAGTATTAACATTTATGAGGCATCGATTGCACTAAGTGAAATAAATTGGGCTTAGCAGGGGTTAGTGGCGCTTGAACTACTTTAAGTCGCACGACAGCTCCATCGGCAGTGGATAACGCCTCGATGATACTTCGACATAACTGCGTCAATGACATTTTTTATTGCAAACTACTCAACAGAAATACTGATGAAATATTTCCTCAATTGTATTTCAAAATAATTGCGTCAATGAAATCTTTATTGCAAGGTGCTCAAAAGAAATATTGTTTACAAATTACGGCCTCAGTGGCATTGCGATAGAAATGAGTCAATGGCATTTTATTGGAAAATGCTCAACAGAAATATTGTTTACGAATTATGTCCTCAATGGTATTTCGATTGAAATGAGTCAATGAAATATTTATTGCGAACTGCTCAACAGAAATGTTGTTGACGAAGTATTGAAACAAGTGAATGAGTATTGCGGAATCATTGATAATCAATAAAGTCAATAATTTCATCATACTCCGGCAATGGAAAATCAACCGTCATTTTCATGAGGGAAAACGGCCGGTGAAATAATCTCATAACAGCTTTCGCTGTAAAACAACGCAGGTGGCTGCCCGAGTGGTGCTTAGATGTTTCGCGCTTTACCGGACAGGGCCGTACTTGACCGCTTACGCTTGTTTGCCTCATTTGACTGTGTGGTACACTGGGAATATAGGATATATTGCGGCACTTGCCGATTTTATAGAACCTGTAACTTAGCACAGACGATGTACGTTGAAGAGTCCGCAACCGCAGACACTCCGGCCCTTGGTGATGCACATCGCATACTTATTCAGACAGCAGTTTCCCCATTTTTAAAGACGATAGACTTTCTTGCGATACTTATTTGTCTTTTTGTCTTTCTGTTTGTCGGCACGTAACTCGATTCAGCCGCTCGGCCAAAGTTGAACGACTTGCCCAAGGGCCAGCCATCTTGAACGGCTGACTAGGTTCATACTTGTGTACATTGTCAATTAAAAAGCAAACATTACGCATATCTGAGGCGCAACATTACTAAGTAAGTATTAGGTGGTGAGTTCCTTTAATAGAAAATGCATACATACGTAATTCCAAAGACCCTAGTTTCTTAAGCTGCGCTGAAAATGCGACTGCGCTGAAACTTGCCTTCCTCCGTACCCTCTGCACGTGCTCATTGTTGTGTATCAATTTCGGCTCTGTATTGCACTGTACGAATTCCATGGGGCGCCGCTCTGGCATTCCTGTTTTACCCAGGCGACGTGTAAATAAAAGAGTGTGTGGAGAGTACTCGTTGAGCGCGGACGTTTCTTCTGCTTCAGCGCTTCGCGCCAAACCACGTGTTCGGGCTGGCTGGCGTCCCCGCCGGTCGCGTTGGTCACCGCCGGTCTTCGCCAGCTGCTGCGCCGAGACTACCAGCCCGCAACACAGCGCTCATGTTTCCCGACGTATTGCTAGATGGCGTCCATATTTAACGCAGCGCCTCTTCTATTGTCTTTAGACGACATTTGCAGCGAAGCACGCAGATACGCGGCCAATTTTTTTCTCTAGTTGTTAGAACAACCAAAGACGGCACAGTGGTTTCCCCATTGACACATCACTGGCTGACATTGTACAAAAATTAGCTTTTATTTGACGAATATAATAGCAAAGTGAATGAAAGAAAAAAAAAAAGGATGACTAAAGGGAAGAAAAAAGAAAGAGCGAAGAAAGAGATAGAGGGAAGAAGAACGAGGGAAGAAGAAAGAGAGAAGAAGAACGAGGGATGGGTGACTATGGTATGGTAAGCCGGCCTGGAAAAAAAAAACCTATCAGGAAGTCTGTGCACGTCAGTTAAGTTTGCATACCAAGCAGCATATATTCTCTTTCATTTTTTAATTACGTGAATTGTGGTTGCAATTTCACGCTACAAAATCTGGCAGATCCCAAGCCCTGTGGAAATCTGCACTATGCTAAGGGGCTGGCTATGGCTCATTGTTTGTCATTACGCTGTGATGCCTAAGTTCTATACAATCTGACGTTATGTCGGCACTCGCACTCTAGGCACTCTGTCGGCTGCCATAGACGGCTTCTGCTCCTCGTGATGTCAGAAGAAAGAAATCTAGCCAAGGCAAAAAGCTCCTCATGATACCGTCCAGTAAGAACAACGAGTTGCGACAAAAGACTTGGTTGCAGACAATCGGAAGGGGGAGCTTCAGGCCGACATTTTCGACTTGGCTATGGGATGTAAGTTGCGAGTCCCTCATACTGTAAGTATGCGTCGAGGTTCGTGAAGTTCGGTGCCCGCTCTAACGCCGTATAGTAGAGCGGGCATCGCACCGCAGTACGTCGCCATCTCTCATGCACGTTTCATTACTGCGTCTGTGGGGTCTTTACTTTGTTTCTTTCCCAACAATACATCAATGCAATACAACAATACATCGCATCATGCACGGGGACTGACGATAAACAATGTGATTGCGAAACTTCAGAGATTCGGCGCAGCTCTTTTGAATAAACAAAGCTGGAGTGCGAAAACTCGCATTAAGATTTATACTCTCCGTTTGTTTTTGTTGCGTGATCGTTTAATTATGAGGAAATAGCTTTCTCTGGCCCTTTTACGTAGACCGATCAGCCGATGGACTTGCGATGCGAAGGTAGCTATGCAAAGAGTGCGCTCACAACCAACTCGTATAGGGGCGTCCATTGTTTAGGAACACCACGTATACGTGCCATTTCGCGCCTAGGTTTACGTGGTATTTCGTGTGAAGGTTTATATTGGCGAGTGGAAGACTCTCGAAGGAAACGTTTACGGTGACATGCTAGTTTTTACGTTGGCTTTCTCGTTCATTCAGCGATATAGTTCGTATCTCAGATACATCTACAAGGCGCACTTGCGCAATACGGCTGGTGCGTTTAATCACTTGACGAAACAACCAACGCTGTCCAAATATATCAACGTTAATTGATCAAACAGCAAAAGGAGCAGTTAATAAATGTGCAAAGCCACCGGAGAGACATTTCGTGCCCTAGAAGAAGATACACGAACTCTCCCTTGGCGCTCTTTTATGCAATTTTTTTTTCATTGCTGCGATTTTCCCGAATTCTATTTGCGAAAAAGAGTAGCCGGTGCTATATAAAAGCACTAACATCCCCTAAACAAAAATTAAAGCAAGAAAGATATTGAGAGCTAGACGGCTATAATGCTTGCAGTGCGCTGCCTGGCAAGCAAGCGCTATCTCCGCGAAAGGCCGTCTCTTACGCAGCAACAAGGCAGGTGGCGCGACGTTCGAAAAGAGTGTAAAGGAGAGGAGACCGAGGAGGAGCGAGAGTGGAGGAGGAGAGTGTCGCTACTTTACGAAGTTTCAGGGGCTTTATCTGCAATCACATCTTGTAATTTCAAACATGCATGTCAGGTAAGGTCTGAAATGACAAGATGTCATTGCAGCCAGGTAGGGTCTGACCTGAATGTCAGACCCTACCTAACATACATGTCATGTCACATATGGCATATTGATTGATGTCTTGACATATCTTTATTATCGCATGTTTGTCTACCTATATAACATTATGCTATAGCTTACGTTAAAGCATCGGAAGTTGTGAACGTGCACCGCTAGCTCGCATAACGCGCGAAACCACTCTATTTGAACTCGAACACGGCAACGACGTGTTTTGATTTAACACTTGTCTTCAAGCCAGACAAAGCGCCGTAGCTCACACTTCTTACTGACTGCTTCGTGAAAGATCGGCTTCCGCAGTACCTGGGTTCTGTGGCAATTTTTAATGAACTGTGTCGGAACACGGCAACGGTGAACCAAGCGAACGTCGCTAAGGATCACTATGAAGGGGTGCACTATTGTCATCCTCTCGCCAAGATTCTGCCTGTTATTCACGCCAGAAATGTGACTGTTAGCATTCGCAATCATGAAATAGCATATGCTTATCTATGCGTGTTCTTGCGCGACGCAATGTTCTTTTAATTTTTATTGTGCCATTTTTATATGCTTTATGTTTTCAAGTACGTGAAATGCACAATTATGAAAATCGCAATTCAAGCCCTAGGCCGCGAAAATGAGGATAGTTAGGAAGGTTGTTTTTGCCAGGCTTAGCGTACCAACATTCAATTTGAAGCCGCAAATCACGGAATTAAATAAGTTTAGATGCTAGTACGAACGAAAGGCAGTGCCATAGGGGCAACTTACAAAGGCACGTGCACGTCCACTCGAGCGCGCCGAATGTCAGGGGCAGGCAGAGGCAGAGGGCGATGTTGGTCCGGTCGATGTTGCCAAGATGCTGCTGCAGCTCCGCCTCCTGAAATGAGTGAGAAAAGCATATTAGTTTTATGAAGTGCGCGCCATAAGACTGCGCACACAAAACATATAATAATTTCACCTCCCCGCTTTCTGTCGAGTGCCTTGTGCGTGCGAGAAAGATATTGTCCATCGAAGGGGAAACAGCGCGCAAGACGACGGCAGTAAAGACACAGACACAATCACACGTAGCGCTGATCGGCAACTGAAGTTTGTTCGATGTTGTCAACGATATGTTCAATCTACTAGCCGACAAGTTCACCCTTCAACAAGACATGAATTAGCACGAGGGAAAAATACTTTTGTTGCCAGCTTGTTGTCGTGAAATATAAAAAGCGTTTATTCTAATGGCACATTCAGCGAAGTTTCAGGTCTATAGTTTGACAAGAGAAAAATTGAGCAGGTTCCATGCAATGAGGGAATCCCTGTTATGAGAAGCTTTCCAAGGCAGTCGATGTTACGAGAACCAATACGGTTATGCCGTAATTAGAACGTAGCCGGTGGTACTAGCTAAACTGGAACATTGGTCCTGTTCATACTTCGGCAAATTTACTCATGAGTCGACTCACTCAGACTAAGACCGGGCCGTGTGTCTGAGTCTGAGTGAGCCGGGTTAGTGATGTTTTGGTGAGCTTGAGTAGGAGTGAGTCCGGTTTAGGAAAGTTTTAGTGAGTCTGAGTCCGAGTGAGTCCAGTTGAAGAAAATATTGGTGAGTCTGAGTCTAAGTAAGCTCTAAGCGCAAAATATATTTCTTTTGTGAGTCCGAGTGAGCTCCACTTTTTATTGCCGACTTATAGTCCGATCTACTCATGTTCAGCATTACCATCAGCCTTATATCGGCTTACATTAATACTCACACATATTTCAACGCACTAGCGTTAATGCGCCACCTCAATATTTATTGCTCACAGGCGTGGGTTAGGGGGAGTGCCATGACCTCCTCTCGCCCACCCGCAAGCTCTTTCACGGTAAGTTCTTGATAACATTGTCTCGTGTGAGTCGCAAAATTCATAAAAATGTTCTGACTGAATTGAAACCACTGATAACTCATATTTGAATGTACAAGATAAAAAGGCGCATCGTAGACAAATGATTATATGAGATATTGACGTTAAAGAGCATTGACACCATGATCGAAAAATGTAATTTTACGCCAACTAACCCATGAGTCGACTCACTCAGGCTCACTCAGACTCAGATGTAGCCGTTAGTCTGATACTGAGTGAGTCCAATTGAGGAAAATCTTGATGAGTCTGAGTCCGAGTGAGACCCCAGAGCAAAATACATTTCTTGAGTGAGTCTAAGTTAGAGTCGAAATTATATGGGCACTCTCGGTGGTTTTTTGACGCCGGCGTCACCGTTCTGTACACGCATATGTATGCGTTTGTATACAAAACCAACAAAGAAGAATAGTTCAGAAGAAAATTTTTCGGAAGCGCGCGACTGTTGATTTGAACAGCGGACCCAACTCCGCGGCATACGGACCTTCACGCAGCATACGCTCTCCACCATAGTAACGGTGAGCTATTCATATTCATATTCACGTCAAAAGAGCTTAGGGGCGGAATTCCATCCAGAATAGCTAGAAGAAGCATTTCTTAGCGAACCTTTGGCACTTCGAGCGTTTCTATCTTGGTACCTATCTATCTATGTAGCCGTCAATGTCTGGGTGCTCTCATAATCGCCTCCTTAACTTCGTGTAGACCAAAATTGGCATGGGAGGGTAAGAAGATTTGACAAATATGACTGTCGAGGCATGACATGAATAACGTGAATATAATGTCGCGTACGTCGTGAAACCCTTTCCCTCACACACGTGTGGCACATACATGTTTACCACGGGCCGCGTTGTACGGGTATGCGCCACAGGTGATTGACAGTTTATATCTTCCCAGGAACGGTGACAGCAGACATTGGTAATTTAAATACGAATGCGTTAAGAAAAACCGACGTCGGCAGTTTTGACGCGACGAATGGAAAGAATAAAAATTAGGATCCCAGCAGGAATCGAACCCAAGCATTCTGCGTGGCCATCAGCTATTCTACCACAGAGCCACGCCAGGTCTTTAAACTGGTTTGGAAAAACAGCCTATGGAGGCGTAATGTCGGTGCAACGTCAATTGTAGTTATAGTGCTGGCTATCTAATTTTGCAAGAAAGCAATAAACACTGCATATGTACTCCTGCGATACAGGCGTCATATCAGATTAACGTCTGTGGTTCCAGTGTTGGCTCCACTTTTATAGCAGTCCAATAAACATTATATTTTTATTCCTATGATTCAGCAAGCTATATTGAAGCATTGCTGGACCCCGGAGGAATACATTAACGAAAGTGACGTATGCTATTCACATGATTGCACCATAAAGTGAACTTAGTTTCGATGATACTGACGTATGTGCTCTAACGTGAGTGGTGACGTTACTTCAGAGCATAAGTTACCCTTTAACGCCAGTGTTGTTGACGTGCCTGGTAAGCCCACGATGTGCACAGAGCTACTACACTTACAAAAACACGTCGACCCACCTCGTGACGCTTCGCTGAAAGCTAGAAAATACAACATAGAAGTACATGCTGGCTGCTTCGCATGTATCCGATTCCCACAACGCCTGGGATCTGCCGAAATATTTTAGGATAAAAAGATCAAGAAGGGAGCCGACGGATGGATACACGTTATAGACCAGGCGAGAAGGCGAGTGCAGCCATCACAAAGAGCTGCAGAAGGTGGTGAGGAAGGAAACTACAGGCGGGGAGAAAAACCGGGCGGCTTACGTTTAAATGTCCGCCAAGGAGCTGCAGAAGGTGGTGGGGAAGGCAGCTACAGACGAAAAAAAAAAAAGAAAAGAAAAAGGTACTCGGGCGGCGTACGTTTAAAATGCCGCCTGCCTACTTTAAGTGATATTGAAAGGGTTGCCTGAAAAGCAAGCTCCTGCTTAATGGGTGAAGTAATTGGCTGGCCTATGCATCCAGTGTCGTCGGTGGCTTCCAAAAATTGGGCGCCCGACAACTAAGAGGGGAAAAAAGAAGAAAAAAAAAGTTGAAAGGAACGAGGGGCGGCCGGGGGGGGGGGGGGAACAATCGGAATAAGACTCGTAGAACTTCCTGAGAAAGCGAGGGCTGTGACAATGCTGGCCAGAAGCGGCCTTTGGAGCGCGGGAAGGGGGAAGGAAACCGTGGTTCGGATTCACTAGAAAATGAAAACATCTTAAGAGAATAATATCTACACGTATGTGCACATTTATACATGCAAGGTTAAGAGATATTAAAAAAGAATATTGATAGTGTATTATGGGAGCTGGTCGGGATTTTATTTTGCGAATAGGTTAAGGTTTTTGAAAGCTGAGCGTACTTCATGTCTCTTAATATTATAGGAATCATGCTATGGCTTTTAACGATTCCAATTACCACGAGCTAGATTTATTCCTGATGGGTGTAGGGATTGAAATTTCTGTATCGAATACGATTCCATGTATTTCCTCTCACGTGGTGACCGGAAGTTTGTTTGTAGATGTAAAGTTTGGCTTGATCAAAATTGTGGTCTTGTTGATTGAAGTGGCTGGCTACTGCTTTTGTAAGTTGTGCTTTGTGTCTGCGCGGTGGCCGTTCAGTCTTACATGAATTGGTTGTCCAGTTTCGCCTATGTACTGTTTTTTACAGGTGGCACACTCAATGCAGTAGATCAGGTTGTTTGAGGTGCACGTGAAGTTCGATGTTACCTTGTGAAGGTAATCGGATGCTGTGCTTTTTACGTTGGTGGCTGGCTGTATATGTTTGCACGTAGAACATCTTGGACGCCCACAGGGTCCAGACGTTGGTGTAGTTTTTTGTTGCGAGTTTTGCATGTACGAGCATATCTTTAAAATTGGCGTTGCGTCTGTAGGCAACCTTAGGCGGTTCGGGGAAGATTTTTTTAAGTTCTGGTTGGTTGTTAGAATCGGATAGTATTTTGCGAGGATGTGTTTATGTTCGGAAGTGCGTTGGAAAATTTTGTAGCGAGAAGAGGCTTTGTTGTTGTTGTGGTTTTAGGGCGTGGTTTGAGTGTCTCAGTGCGATCTAGTTTTAGTGCGTCCGTGTAAGCCTTATGAAGGAACGCGTTTGGACGACTCAACTCTTTAGGAAACCCACGGATAGGCAATCCTACCTGCATTTCGAAAGCTCTCATCCAAAGCACTGCAAAACGGCGATCCCATACGGCCAAGCGCTACGTTTTAAAAAGATATGTTCCGCAGATTCCGACTTCACCGAAAGCTGCACCAAACTTCGGGAGGCGCTAAAGAAACAAAAATATCCACCCCAAATTATTGACGATGCTATTAAACGGGCTGACGGTGTTGACCGCAAAGAACTTCTTGTTCGAAAGAAAAACGCTGCGCACTCAAACACTAACCTGGTTTTAACACACTCCGCATCGGCACCAAACATAAACAGCATTCTCCAGAAACATCACAACTTATTATTGCAGACAAATCACCTTAAAAATATCTTTCCTGATCCCCCACGTGTGGTGTATCGTAGATCGAGGAACTTACGCGACTTACTAACGTCGTCAAAAATTACGCCCGCAACTTATCCTGGTTGTCATCCTTGCCACAAGCCCCGTTGCAAGGTATGCAGCCACATGAGTAACACAAGTTACGTTAAGAGCACAGCTTCAAACTTTCATCTGAAGATAAAAGGGGATTTTGACTGTGGCACAAGCAACGTTGTGTACATGCTTGAATGCTCTGTGTGCAAACTTCAGTATATCGGGCAAACTGAAACCGCTTTTAGACTGCGTTTGTACAACCATAAGTCACATGCGATAAGCCTACCTAATCTACCTCTGTCCAAGCACGTTAATATTCCTGGCCACTCTTTCGATAAACTCACAGCTACTATACTGGAATCCGGTTTCCCTTCGTACCATGATAGAGAAATTCGCGAGTCATTCCTCATCCACAAGTTCAACGCTGTCTCATCTGGCATAAATGAAAATCCAGGCAAGCTGACGTTTTCTTTCGGCACGGAACTAAGTTCTAGTATCATCACAATGTAATAATAATCACTGTACACGCAGATTTTTGCTGCACGCTTTCGTAGCATCCCTTTTCTTTGCTTTTTATTGTCGATGTTCGCACCCCTTAATTGTTTAGTGACGCATCTTGTCATGTTCAAGCGCTTTTTCTCTGTTTCTCCTTTTTTCCTATATGCGTTTACAGAATTATATTTTTGTTTGTAGATCTTGTTACGGCTTTCAAATTATTAGTCACGCATCTGTTTCATGGAAGCACCTATTCTTCAGATATGGTTTACACGCCTTTGCAATGACCTGTTGTTGTAACCGTGCATAACTCGCCTTACTGCAGCGGATTACTGTGTGATAGTGATAGATCACATGTTAGGGGCCCCTTATACCTCGTGTCTACTTAAAAAGAGCGCATTTCTGTATTGTGTGTTCCCTGATGAAGGCCGGTCCCCGGCTGAAAACGTCGGATTAATAAAAAGTTTTCGTGTTGCACGTCCTCTACTTCGCAAAGCATTGATTCGACTGGATCCAAGGACACTTCCTTCCTCATACTCTAACGCCTATGGATCCCGAACGGACGGCGACGAAAACTATGCTGTGGAAATTCCCGAAGGCGGCTGTTTCAACTGTCGTTCTAGGGGACTCCCAAACAAAATACCTTTACCAGCACTTCGACCCTGCTCGAGAAGGCACACCCGCCTTCTCACACAGTGCGGCGCACCATTGACGACATACGTGCGTTACTGGACTTTGTACCGCCGTCAACAACGACCCTTATCCTCAGCGTTGGGACTAATGACCTCGCCCGCAACACTGGTCGCGTGGCCTTTGACAAGTACAGAAACCTACTGAACTTCATTCTTTCGCATCGTCCCGAGATACACCGGATACACGCAAGCCTGGTCCTTCCCCGATGTACAATTGTCGCCGCGGTAGCCGCAACACAGCGATTATACAACACTGCAACCGTGAGGCTTGCGATTTTAACCGCCGCCTTCGAGATTTGTGCCGCCATTCTCGCCTTGTGTTTTTTCTGGACCCGGTTTCGAGTGGTTCCCATCTGCGCGTGTCCTCGCTGCTGACGGCCTTCATCCCAGCTTTGAGGGCGTTGCGCTGATGGCGAGCCATATCCGACAACTCTGTCTTGGTTACATGAGCAACGTCCCCGTCTTGCTTATGGCTCGACCATGCAACCAGCCGTCCCCAGAAGCAAAGGTCCTCCCGATCGTGTGTCATCAACGCTGGACCATCAACTAAGCGAACCTTCAGGCAGTCAACAGTTCAACGGATCTCCGAAGCAAGCATCGCTCAACTGCGTACACTCCGCACAGGAGCAACATCCAAGTGGGCCCTCATCTATTGGACAGCTTAACAGAACCTCAAAGCAAGCGCACTCGACGCGGTCGTCTGTCGCAGAAGAGCAACTCATCGGTGACCCTTCCAGTAGGCGTGGAACGACAGGGCGCCAGGCTGTTCGAATGACCTCTCCCCGACGCCAGACGCCGCCACCACAAAAACGGTCTGACAGTGTTCCTGCTTCGCACCCATATGAGCTTAGAAGTGCCAATTCTTGCAAAGTCTCTAAGAATTGACTAGTATCCCAATCGACAGATGTTTCAAACTATTCGTGTTTTTTGCAAAGTCAGGAAAGTGATTGAAAAACGCATCCGTCACGATCTCCACGATCCACACTTAGCACCTATGTAACTGCTTCGACAGTACCTGGGGGCTTCGACTTTCGTTGAAATCAGCCACTTCCCAATGTCGGGCCGCAACAACGACAAGTGGAATGCATCTTAACAAATGCTTCGCTAGACCTAACCCTGTAGTTATCGACCATTACAGAGAATCTACCAAAGCATTAGTTAACAGTGAACGACAGCTACGCGCCTCGCACCCCAGGAGCCCTTCGGAAATCAGTGCCCTAAATGAATACGAAGTAAAAAAGCTGAATCCATTCAACAAAAGCTAAGAAGTTGCTGTTGGATAAATACTTCCTGAGACATCTGTTGGACACAGAATCCACCATTCTGTAATGAAATAGTGGCTTCTAATGGTACAGAAACACACCAGTCCACTAACGTTGTCAATATAGCTGATGTCGTTCTTTCTGAGCCTGAATTGGCTGTCCCTCGCGCATGGTTTGAACTTCGTTCCCGCAACTGGTGGTTATAACGAGTTCCAGTTGATTAAAGATTTAGATAATTTGCGCGAAACCTACGGCTAAGAGAATTCTTTCATGAACGGCCATCGTTTTCTAACCAGGCAATCCCGCGAACACTGGACTCCTCCAGCACAACGTGACAACTTTCTTGATCTGTATATTTCACTGGTACAGGGCGACATTCTAGAGGCCTAAAAGGAACGCACGTCATTTAAGCATAACCTCTCCATTTCCGAAAAAGATGCCCTCCATGCAATACAAGGCCGCAAAGACATAATTATCAAGCCGGCCGATAAGGGTGGAGCTGTCGTGATTATGAATAAGTCTGCTTATACTGCCGAAATTCAGAGACAGCTAAATGACGAACATTTCTACAAGCGCCTTGATAACGATCCGACGGAGCGGTTCAAGGAAATTGTTTCTAATAGTATAAAGGACCTCGTCAAGGACGACAAAATCAGTGAAAAGGCAATACGGTCATTAATCCCCCCCAGCCCAATCCCGGGGCGATTTTATATCCTGCCAAAAATACATAAATCAAATAATCCGGGTCGCCCTATTGTGTCCGCTATCGGCACCGTCATTGAACCACTTTCTAGCTACGTTGATAATCTCATTAAAGATATTCCGCCCACTTTCAACTCATACCTGAAAGACACGAATCACTTCTTGCGCGATATCATTAACCTGGATGTACCATCTGGTGCCTTACTTGTAACACTAGACGTGGCCTCGCTTTATACGAACATCCCACATATCGACGGCATTCAAGCAGTATTGCAAGCCTATGAAGATAAGGTTCCTAACAAAACAGTGAATAGCGCTACACCGGCGCTGTTACTAGAACATATCTTAACGTTAAACAATTTTGAATTGTGATGGCGCGCATTATGTGCAGGTTAGTGGGACTTCTATGGTACGAAAATAGGACCAAGTTATGCAAACATTTTTATGGGCCAGCTCGAATACAAATTCCTAGATACTTGCAAACTCAAACCATTCCATTATAGGCGGTACATTGATGATGTATTTCTGATCTGGCACCATGGGGAGAGGGAACTTTGTCATTCATTGCAGACTTGAACAATGCTCATCCAGCCGTCTCTTTCTCAGAATCATACTCAAGCGCATCAGTCAATTTTCTCGACGTCACGGTTACGATACGTGCTAATAAACTCACGACTAAACTCTTTAGGAAACCCACGGATAGGCAATCCTACCTGCATTTCGAAAGCTCTCATCCAAAGCACTGCAAAACGGCGATCCCATACGGTCAAGCGCTACGGTTTAAAAAAGATATGTTCCGCAGATTCCGACTTCACCGAAAGCTGCACCAAACTTCGGGAGGCGCTAAGAAACAAAAATATCCACCCCAAATTATTGACGATGCTATTAAACGGGCTGACGGTGTTGACCGCAAAGAACTTTTTGTTCGAAAGAAAAACGCTGCGCACTCAAACACTAACCTGGTTTTAACACACTCCGCATCGCACCAAACATAAACAGCATTCTCCAGAAACATCACAACTATTATTGCAGACAAATCACCTTAAAAATATCTTTCCTGATCCCCCACGTGTGGTGTATCGTAGATCGAGGACTTACGCGACTTACTAACGTCGTCAAAAATTACGCCCGCAACTTATCCTGGTTGTCATCCTTGCCACAAGCCCCGTTGCAAGGTATGCAGCCACATGAGTAACACAAGTTACGTTAAGAGCACAGCTTCAAACTTTCATCTGAAGATAAAAGGGGATTTTGACTGTGGCACAAGCAACGTTGTGTACATGCTTGAATGCTCTGTGTGCAACTTCAGTATATCGGGCAAACTGAAACCACTTTTAGACTGCGTTTCAATAACCATAAGTCACATGCGATAAGCCAACCTAATCTACCTCTGTCCAAGCACGTTAATATTCCTGGCCACTCTTTCGATAAACTCACAGCTACTATACTGGAATCCGGTTTCCCTTCGTACCATGATAGAGAAATTCGCGAGTCATTCCTCATCCACAAGTTCAACGCTGTCTCATCTGGCATAAATGAAAATCCAGGCAAGCTGACGTTTCGTTCGGCACGGAACTAAAGTTCTAGTATCAGCACAATGTAATAATAATCACTGTACACGCAGATTTTGCTGCAACGCTTTCGTAGCATCCCTTTCTTTGCTTTTTATTTCGATGTTCGCACCCCTTCAATTGTTTTAGTGACGCATCTTGTCATGTTCAAGCGCTTTTTCTCGTTTCTTCCTTTTTTCCTATATGCGTTTACAGAATTATATTTTTGTTTGTAGATCTTGTTACTGCTTTCAAATTATTAGTCACGCATCTGTTTCATGGAAGCACCTATTCTTCAGATATGTTTACACGCCTTTGCAATGACCTGTGTTGTAACCGTGCATAACTCGCCTTACTGCAGCGATTACTGTGTGATAGTGATAGAATCACATGTTAGGGGGCCCCTGATACCTGTGTCTACTTAAAAAGAGCGCATTTCTGTATTGTGTGTTCCCTGATGAAGGCCGGTCCCCGCTGGAACGGTCGGATTAATAAAAAAGGTTTTCGTGTTGCACGTCCTCTACTTCGCAAAGCATTGATTCGCCTGGATCCAAGGAGACTTCCTTCCTCATCTATATATATATATATATATATATATAATATATATATATATATATATAATATATATATATATATCTATATATATATATATATATATATATATATATCTGTAAACTTAGGCTGTGATTTATTGTATTATCTATTACTAATATAAAAAAAGAGTTTTTTTTTCTCCACAGGACGCTCACGCAAGCACGTCAACTTCTTCACCTTTTTCCCAGACGCCTTTTCAGGGTATATCCTACTATGCTCTGTTAACGTCGGTCAAAACCACGCAACAATATTATTCTATTCTTAACTTTCTTGTTTCATTCATTCTTCTTCCTTCATCTTAAATAGACAAATTAACGTTTAATTTGATAATTGGCTTTCGCCAATCCCCCATTATGGGTGTGCAGCATAACTTGAACAACGATAGCCGCCGTTTCACAGCCGATCCCCCGTAGTGGGTAAGAGCTAACACAAGGAACAAGCAGCAGTACGTATTTTTGGCCGAACCCAGAATTTTTTTCAGTGAGCATTGGTCTCAAGTATATAAGCCTCAAGTTCTGTTTGTTCGAACCCTACTAGATGCCTTAAATGTTAATATATTAGAAATCATTCCATCAGATAAGCCCATCGGCAATGTGCAAATAGAATTCGATGACATCTTTCCAATGCTAAATATTTACCCTCTAAGTATGTGATTGGCTTATTAGAGCAGCATCTTTCAGAATTAGGAATTAATGTTGTGATTGCAACAGATGCATCTATGATTGATGAGAAAGCCGGTCTGGGTATTTTTTCTCAGTCATTATTTTGGTGATATTTTTACGCCTCCCAGATGATACACCCATATTTGAAGCGGAATTAACGGCTATTATTCTAGCTCTACGAAAACTTCCAACAACTCATTCGACAGCTGTGACAGTGACTGATTCGTTATCCGTATGTTCGTCCCTCTCATCTTCGTCGGAATCAGCTGTATTAAATACATTTAAATTATTAATCCCCGTGCACATTCGTCTAGTGCGATTGATATGGGCGCCAGGTCATCGTGGTATTTTTATAAATGAGATGGCTGACTCACTCGCGCGAGCATCCCTTGATGGTCTGATTTTGACAGTCATGCCTCTAACCGCTTATGTTACAGCGGCGAGGTTCAGGAAATTTTGTCTTCTTGAGGATTGATTAAAGATTACAATACCGAATCCAGAATTTTCGCATTTGCTCTTCGCATTGGACAATAAATGGTGTCCAACGCGTAAATTAGAAGTCTCCATAACTAAATTAAGATGCCGCATACCACCGCTTAATTTCTACTTAAACAGGTCTGGTCTGGTGCCATCCCCTTTATGCTCCAGCTATAATGAACCTGAAGATATCGACCATTTCCTACTAAGCTGTCGCCGTTTCAAACTCAAAGGAAAATGTGTTTTGAAATTTTATTCCAAAAATTAGGAATCCCAGTACTCCGAATATTCTGTCCTTTGGGGCTGCTTCATTGGAATTTAGCGACAGGAACGTCTGCGGGGCCCTCTGCGAATTCTTGGGTGATACGAGGAGATTGCCTTGTTAAGTCATTGATTAGCTCTCTTCCGAAAACAAGCTTCAATTCAGCATTTCATTATTAAACGACATTAATTTAACCTACTTAAGACATGTATTATGAATAATTTTAAATATTTCGAAAAATTCCATCAATTTTTTTACCTTTACTTTTTAAATTTTACTGCGTATGAAACATTTCCTCATTTATTTTTTTAAAATTCATGTTTCCTTTTACCCTGCATAGGCCTCAATTTTTCATTTACAATAACCGCCGGCTTCTTGGCCAATCCCCCGTAGTGGGTAGAGCCAGTACAGAGTTACAAACCGCAAAAGAAAGTCATGCACCCTTTAGAAGTCGCGTATTATATGTTACTGTTGGAGGCCGCCACGGCTTACGGCCAAACAGTGTTCCAACACTCCCGAACTATGCCCTGAGTAATCATGTACACATTTACAGAAGTGCTTAATAACGAAAAATTGCCGTACGCTGCGAAAGCCGTTACACTTCCTTTATTGCACTCACTGTATTCACCGCGTTGATTCCTTTGTCGTGCAGTTTTTCGCGTAGTCTTTTGTTACATGACGTTCTGTAGAGATGTAAATTGTGAGCGGAATCGGTATATTTGCTCAAAAAAAGAAAGGCAGCGCTCTCTATACCCCCTTTCTTTCCTTTTGTTACGCAGTTCTTGCAGTGTATCCGGCTACTGTCTAATAGCCTCGAAATGTTTCCCGAATGGTGGCATGCTATTGGTGCAAAAATCAACGGCCTGAGATTCATCATCGATTGGAGAAGCTTCGACATCCTCGCTCAAAGAAACGCACCACTGTGGGGTCAACACGTACTGATGCTGTTCTTGTCCATGGTCTTCGAAGTCGCATCTTCTGTTACTTTTCACTTAATAATTCATTACGACACCACCACCAAGAGATCTACCACTACGTCAGCACGGCGGGATACGTGTTCCTCCTGATGCTCAGCCGCTTCCTCTTTGGCCTTGGGTTTCACGGCCTCCGGACACCGCAAGTAAGCTTTTCATGATTATTTGTTCCACTCCTGTGTGGATGGCAATCACTTGCTACATCATTGTTACTGTGCTTTGTACGCGCTGAAAAAGTTAGGCAGCATGCTTCACTTGAAGGCGAAAGCCTGCTGCATACTCGGTAATGCCTTAAGTAATACAATTAGGGAGGTGGTTAAGCGGAGAGGTTGAATAAGTAAAATACGCTATCTCTATAGGCTCATTGGGAGCACGGTTCAGCACCTGTAGGAGGACGAAAAAGGGCAGTAAAGATGGAAGTGAGGGATGAAAATGAATGTGGCGTCCACAGCCGAGGACGAGGCGGCGCTTTAACGTCACTATATCATAATCATTGCTGTTGACACGCCCTTTTTATCTTGTACATTCAAATATGACTTATCAGTGGTTTCTATTCAGTGAGAACATTGTTATAAATATGCGACTCACACGAGATATGTTATCAAGAACTTCCCGTGAAAGTGCTTGCGCGCGGAAGAGAGGAGGTCGTGGCACTACCCCTAACCCACGCCTGTGATCAATAAATATTGAAGTGGCGCATTAACGCTAGTGCGTTGAAATATGTGTGAGTATATATGTGTTTAGTATTAATGTAAGCCGATATAAGGGTGAGGTAACGCTGAAGATGAGTAATAGGACTATAATAGGCAATAAAGGTGGAGCTCACTCAATCACACAAGAAATATATTTTGCGCTTAGGGCTTACTCAAACTGAAACTCAGCAATATTTTCTTCAACCGGACTCACTCGGCTCAGCACACTAAAACTTTCCTGAACAGGACTCATTCCGACTCAAACTCACCAAAACATTACTCACCCGGACTCACTCAGACTCAGACACACGGCCCGGTCTGAGTTTGAGTGAGTCGACTCATATAGTTTGCCGAAGTATAAACGGAACCAATGTTCCAGTTAAGCTAGCAGCACCGGCTATGCTCTAATTACGGCATAATCGTATTGGTTCTCGTAACACCCACTGCCTTGGAAAGCTTCTCATAACAGGGATTCCCTCATTGCATGGAACCTGCTAAAATTTTCTCTTGTCAAACTATAGACCTGAAACTTCGCTGACTGTGCAATTACAATAAACGCTTTTTATATTTCATGACAACAAGCTGGAAACGGAGACTACCCAGTCATTGAATGACTCTGCTACTACTCACATGAATACTGTAGTATTGGTCTCGTATAAACGCACAATTCTGTTTCGCATGTGAGCGATTAAATTTGTTCTAGAACAAAGTATTTTTCCCTCGTGCTAATTCATCTCTTGAAGGGTGAACTTGTCGGATAGTTGGTTGAACATATCGTTGACAACATCGAACAGTTGCGGATGAGGGCTACGTGTGGTTGTGTGTGTGCATTTACTGCCCTCGTCTTGCGCGCTGTTTCCCCTTCGATGGACAAATCTTTCTCACATGCACAAGGCACTCGACAGAAAGCGGGGTGAAATTATTAGATGTTTAGTGTGCGCAGTCCTATGGCGCGCGCTTCATAAAACTAATATGCTTTGCTCACTCATTTCAGGAGGCTCAACTGGAAGGGCAACTTGCCAGAGCTGACATCCTGAACATCGGTTTCTGTATCGGGCTGCCGATGTCCTTTTGCATCCTGGAGTATACCATGACACCAATGTGTAAGTTTTCCCTTACGGCACTGCCTTTCTGTCGTACTATCATCTAAACTTATTTAATTCTGTGATATGCAGTTTAAATTGAATGTTGGTATGCTAAGGCTGGCAAAAACAGCCTTCCTAACTATCCTCATTTTTGCCGCCTAGGACTTGAATGGCCATTTTCATAATTATGCATTTCACATACTCGAAAAATAAAGCATACAAAAATGGCACAATAAAAAAATTAAAGGAACATTGCGTCGCGCAAGAACATGCATAGATAAGCATGTGCTATTTCTTGATTGCGAATGCTAAGTCACATTTCTGGCGTGAATAACAGGCGGAATAGAATATTCTGGGCGAAAGGATCACACGATGCACCTCTTCATAATGATCTTAACGACGTTCGCTGGTTCACCGTGCCGTGTTCCGAAATAGTTCATTGAAAATTGCGGCAGAACCCAGGTACTGCGGAAGCCGATCTTTCACGAAGCAGTCAGTAAGAAGTGTGAGCTACGGCGCTTTGTCTGGCTTGAAGACAAGTGTTATATCAAAACGCGTCGTTGCCGTGTTCTAGTTCAAATCGAGTGGTTTTTTGCGCGTTACGCGAGCTAGCGATGCACGTTCAACACTTCCGATGCTTTAACGTAAGCTATAGCATAATGTTACCTTACATGCATGTTTGAAATGACAAGCTGTGATTGCAGTATAGCCCTGAAACTTCGTAAAGTAGCGACACTCTCCTCCACTCTCGTTCCTCCTCGGTCTCCTCTCCTTCGCACTCTCTTTTCGAACGTGGCGCCACCTACTTTGCTTCTCTGCGTAGCGACGGCCTTTCGCGGAGATAGCGCTTGCTTGCCAGCAGCGCACTGTAAGCATTAAGCCGTCTAGCTCTTAATATCTTTTTTGTTTCAAATATTTTTTGTTTAGAGATGTTAGCGCTCTTATATAGCACCGCTGCTCCTTTTCGCAAATAGAATTCGGGAAAATCACAGCACGAAAAACAAATTGCATAAAGAGCGCCAAGGGATGTTCGTGTATCTTCTTCTAGAGCACAAAATTTCTCTCCGGTGTCTTTGCACATTTATTAACTGCGCTTTTTGCTGTTTGATAACTTATTCTAAAATGATCTAAACGAGCGTAACGGTGGCCCATGACAACTCTGTGTAGTGCCGCATAGAGTATACAATATGTGCCCAGAGCACGTGCTTGCCTTTCATTGGTAAGTTTAGTAGTATTTTTATTAGTAAGGTAGTGTTTTCATTGGTAAATTTCAACTCACGAGACGCACTGCAATCCTTGAAGTCAGCGCGCGCGCAAGATCAACTACTCCTGGACATCAGGAGCTTATGCAAAACTCACAGGGTCCCTTATGCATTCGCGTAACGACTCGAAGGCGAAAGCCATCTTGGTGTTCTTCTTCAGTTGACGTATTTAGCCTATCCCGCACCCCTCCGAAAGATTTCTGCACCTCACCTGGTTTTGCGTTGCCTTCTTGACCGGCCAAATGATCACGAAAGCAATGCAAAGCGACGACGTCATCATGTGACGTCACGTTATGTGACGTTATGATGACGTCACGATGCCGTCACTAGTTTTGGTGATCTGTGACGTCATGATGACCGCATTTGGTGACATCTTCGCGGATGATATTTTGGATCACTCGTGTTGTCACCGCCTACGCGGGACGCCGAAGTCGCCGACGGTCAGTTTTAGCGTTCGATGAGGCATCTAGAGCGTTCGAAATAATATTGGGCCAAAGGCATACATCAATTATCGTTGATATATTTGGACGGCGTTGGTTGTTTCGATAAGTGATTAAACGCACCAACCGTATTGCGCAAGTGCGCCTTGTAGATGTATCTAACATACGAACTATATCGCTGAATGAACGAGAAAGCGAACGTAAAAACTAGCGTGTCACCGTAAACGTTTCCTTCACTAGACTTCCACTCGCGAAGATAAACCTTCACACGAAATAGCACGTAAACCTAGGCTCGAAATGGCACGTATACGTGAGGTTTCTAAACGATGGACGCACCCTATACGACTCGTCTGGGAACGCACGCTTTGCATAGCTACCTTCGCATAACAAGTCTCTCGACTGATCGGTCAACGTAAAAGAGCCAGAGAAAGCTATTTCCTCTAAATAAACGAGCACGCAACAAAAACAAACCGAGAGTAGAAATCCTACTTCGAGTTTTCGCACTGGAGCAATTGTTTATTCAAAAGAGCTGCGCCGAATCTCAGAAGTTTCGAAACCAATCACATTGTTGATTGCCAGTCCCCGTGCATGATGCTCGCTGCGCACTCACCAATAACTCGAACCAGTCGGCGCATGATGTCAAGCAAAAATGTAACCACGTATCGTTGGCAAAAAACAAAGTAAATACCCCACAGACGCAGTAATAAAACGTGCGTGAGAGATGGCGACGCACTGCGGTGCAATGCCCGCTCTACTTTACGGCGTTCGAGCGGGCTGCGGGCATCGAACTTCGCGAACCTCGACGCATACTTTCAGTAAAATATTCTAGTACACTCTACTTACAGTATGGGGTACTCGCAACTTACCTCCCATGGTCAAGCCGAAAATGTCGGCCTGAAGGTTCACTTTGCCCTTCCGATTGTGTGCAACCACGTCTTTTGTCGCAACTCGTTGCGCTTACCGGACGGTATCATGAGGAGCTTTTTGCCTTGGCTAGACTTGTACTGACATCAAGGGCGTAGCAGCCGCCCATGGCAGCCAACAGCGACGTCGGTCTTGTGAGAACAGTGTTTCACAGCACAACGCGCACAGAATGACAAGTGCGTATACATTAACACATGCGCTGTGCTCCAGCGAGTCCACGCTTCACGAGCAAGATGGCAGTCGAGAGCGACTGTAAACAAACCAGCGCCTTGCGCAGTCCCACGTGACGGCAGCTAGCCAATACCGACGCGGCGTCAGCCTCGGAGAGGGCGGAGGAGGAGAAAGAGAGGAGCGCGCTTTTAAGCACGTATGTCGCTACTCTACGAAGTTTCAGGGGCTTTAATTGCAGCCACCTGCGCAGCTTAGGTATATCAATATGCTTCACATAAGCGACTGAACTTGACGAACATGCCGTATACTCCCGTACATCCAACACAGTGCAGCCAGCTCTCGGTTAAAATTTGTGTAAGTGCCAATGTGTGCATGCATTTATGACAGACATGCTGTAATTAATCGTATGTCATGGTATGAATGGTACTGTAATATCACATGACTTGCATGAACAAGACTTCGTTGTAGAAATCTTTAAGATGGTACATTTCATTATGCAGGACATAACATAAATGAGAAAACATGCATTCCATGTCACACCTTACATACACGCCCAAAAGCGACACCGTTTGGCCGACTGTTGTGTTCTACAATGGTACCTTGAGTGCGAGTGCCGACATAACGTCGGATTGTATAGAACTTAGGCATCACAGCGTAATCGACAAACAATGAGCCGTAGCCAGCATCATGATGAGCCATAGCCAACAATGAGCCATAGCCAGCCCCTTGGCATAGTGCAGATTTCCACAGGGCTTGGTATCTGCCACATTTTGTAGCGCGAAATTCGAACCACAATTCACGTAATTAAAAAATGAAAGACATATATGCTGCTTGGTATGCAAATTTAACGGACGTGGAGACATTTCCTGATAGTTTTTTTTTTCACTTACAGGGCGCATAATCACGCTGATGGTTGAGGTTGGCATCGCCCTCACGGATGCTTGGTTTTTTATACTGAACGACACGGATCATGTAGAACAAGCCCTGTTGACGGGCCGTGTACATAACTCATTGTATCATACCATTGTCACCTATTCTTTTTTCTTCATTAATCTTTCTTCAGCCCTTCTCCTTTATCTTCCCTTTTTTCATCCGTTTTCTCTTTCACTCTGTTTTCATTTTTACTTCCTCGAATAAACATTCGTTTTCCAATGTCAGCCATGTGTCAATGGAAAGCCACTGTGCCGTCTTTGGTTGCTCTAACAACTACAGCAAAAGGGAAACTCCTGTCTGAATAAATATGCGACGCGCATCACCAAGGCGGAGTGTTTGCGGTTGCGGACTCTTCAAGGTACATCGTCTGTGTTAAGTTATAAGTTCTATAAAATCGGCAAGTGCCGCAATATATCCTATATTCTCAGTGTACCACACAGTGAAATGACAATCTGATATGGCCAGATAGGCAAACAAGCGTAAGCGGTCAACACTGTCCTGTACGGTAAAGCGTGAAACATCTAAGCGCACTCCGGTAGCCACCTATGTTCTTTTTGCTTCGCTTTATTATTATATATTAGTATGATGTGGTAGGTCTAACAATTAGGCCCGTAGCTCGGCTTAACACGTGTTGCTGCAGTTTATTAGCGGTATCAGCACGGTAGTAGCGGTATTAATCCCTCACTTCGCAGCAAGGTAACCGGCATCATACATTTAATTTGTGCTTTGCACCGGCCTTGCAAAACCCGAACATTCACTGAACACTACATGAAGGACGTGGCGAGATCGTTGTCTTGAGGTTACCATTTCCGTGAGAAAGCGGTGTATCGTATACGATGTGCGATATAAAGCTGAACTGTAAAAAAAAAAAGAAAGAGAGAGAGAGAGAGAGAGAGAGAGAAAAAAGGTTCTGGCTTCGTGTTTAGAACAACTACCTCAGGAAGACAAATTTTTACGTTGTCAAGAGCTGTGCCCGACAAGCCGCGCAGTGATATACAACGTAGTTAATTATCTTCAAAGCACAAAACAAAACCACGTTGTTATGCTTGTCTTGTGTTTTCTGTAACTGCCAATTTTGCTGCTCAGCTTTGCGAACGACAGTAAGAATATTGCAAAAGGAGTACATCTGGTAGATGAGTTATAAAAATAATAAACACGAATCACCTCCGATGCCGATCATAGACTCGAGCTCGGGCGCGCTTGGTGTCTCACCGACAGAAGAAACTTTCTGATCATCTTCACCTTAGCGCTGCCGAAACACAATCAAATATCACGACTCTCAACAGAAAAAAGAAAAAGATGCGCGCCGGCATGTCAACATCAGCATCGTTTTTATGCACCAGCACCTCCCTGCAACAGTTTCTCATTGCGTTCGCACCGGTGGACAATACGAGCGAGTAATAAGCGGTCACTTAAAAGTTGAGAAACAGACAGGCACACTTTGTAAGCAACAAAAAGATGTCGTCCGCTCAACGAAATAGACTATGCTCACGCACGACCGCATGTACGAGCGGTAGTTGGTGCGACAGCATAAAAAAAAAACCGAGATGAAAAAACAAACTAAAAGGTTACAGTGCAAGAAAAAATTCATTGTATCCCCGAAGCGTTCCAGCACTTGCTTGCGCAGCTGGTACGAGTCGAAATATTCGCGCAATTTACCGACAGACAATGCCGAAAATAATGATCATGACCACTTGCGACACGTTCGCACCGCCGTATATTACACCATTGACCCTCAATGGATCAAACCTTTCCAGGACGTCCCAGACACATTTCTTACCTAAACTATCATTAATACAAGTTCTCGGCGCCAGAGCAAAATATAATGGCTGATCGCTCAGTCATAGGAATCGGTATAACACAAAGGTGAGGCGTGTCGCCACAGAAGTAGTTCTTGTTTATAGTGCATTGGTATATATGAGCGCTTGTACCAGGCCCGTAGCCAAGAATTTTTTCGGGGGGGGGGGGCACTTGCTAAAACCTGGACTTTTCGAGAAAACACCTATTTGTATTATTTCTTTTGGTAAAAACCCTACTTCGCCAAAATTTCGGAAGGGCAAAGGCGGCCCCTAGCCCCCCCCCCCCCGGCTATGGGCCTGGCTTATACAATGTCTACTGTTTGCTTCGCAGATATAGCACCGCTTGATGTGGACGCATCTCACTAACGTTGATGCCTAGTGGCACATCTTTGGAACTTGTTTTCTTAGAATACTTTGAACAGCTGAAAACTTTCTCACCAAAGAAACTCACCATGCACTAGTATTCATCACTGTCGCTAACGTCCAGTGTATCAGATTCCTATTAGATAGGGTTCAAATTTGTATTGACTAGAAAAATTTCAAGCATTCCCATCGAATCCCTGTTCGGGGCCCTTCGACGCAGCGCTGGCTGCATGGATATTCTAGATGTGGAAGCGCTCTTTCGGGCCTTGAGAAGATGCTCAAGACGGGCATCGTTGCCGCTTCGCACACAAGCAACGTGCAAAGCACAGCTTCTTTCGTCTCCTCCAGGAGCATTATTAGGAGCGGCTAGATAAGCAGCACGTCGTCAACAACAAGCTCGTACGCAGCAGTGAGCTCGACGCAGCCACTGATCTCCACTTCTTTGGAGTCAGTGGCGCAGCACCTACTGCATGAACTCTGCACTTCGAAATATGTAGGAGCAGTTTCACTCGTCCCAAGGATACATATCCCGCGTTGTGAGTGAGAAACGACTGCGAGCGCTGCGTGTCGCTGGTTTTAAAGCAAAAGGGAGCCAGGACAGAGGTGGCTTGTGCTACCCCACTCCGGTGCTTGTGCGTGTTCTGCATGCCCTGAAAAGATTTGCGGAGGCGATGCTTTTGGACCGCGCACCTCTCCATAACCTCTGGATACGTGTGTAATGAAGATGTGGATGGAATTGTTCGTTTGCCAGTACTGCTGTGTGACCGTTGCGACCAAAGCCGAAGGCGCAAATTAATAGAATTTATGTGCAGAAAGTTTATGAAGCCGCTGTTCACAAACCATGCTGTCGACTTTACCGACAAAAATCTGTGGTTGGGCTTTATCAAAAGAGCCGTTGTCACGGAAGTTTTTGAAGCTTTGAAGATTGCCCGACACGCGCACCTTCAATATTGGACTGACGCCAATAAGCGGTTTCAGTTCATCCGGTTGTCTTTTTACTTGTTCTGACATGTTTTTTTTTTACATTTGTCGTTCGTATATAAAATTGCTTTGCCTCGTTTTATTACTTTGACCTGTGAATTTCATTTATATTTTGATTGGGATAGAGCAGTTCCTTTGAGTGCTTACATTCAAAGTATAAGATACCTTCAGGACGCTCTTTTACCTGATACGCTATCATAAACAAATAGGCGAATTCGGAAGTACCGAATACGAGTGAAAGAAATCGCATAAAACTGAAAATTCGAGCGCCTGCGCATCATTCAACCATAGCAATCAAGCAAAGAGAGACCGCGCGAGAGGGTAATAACCTGACGCCACCACGCAGTCACTCGGAAAAACAGACCGCCAATCGTAGAGCAGTGGGAACTGGCGCGACGCAACAGGCACAGAAAAAGTAGACGAGCGCTGGCCATCCTCTGCACGGACTTTCCGAGGATAGGTGTGGTCCACCATCGTCAGCAAGGACGCGCTCCGAGTGAACACATCGCTCATCGAGTCACTGTACGCCTCACTGCCGTCCAGAATGACGCTGTCATCCCTGCCGCAGGGGACACGACGAGGTATTAAGTGAAGTTAGAAGCGTGACGCGTGCATTTCGGCGGCGGCGAGCGAGTCCTGCCTGGTGCAATGAAATGTGGTCGAGAAGAAGCACGTCCAAGTCATTGTCTTGACCTAAAGCATTCTTGTATTCTTGTCGACTTGTTGTATCGTGCCAGACCCCATTGCTGCACGGCAGTTACTGGTGAGTATCTTCTTCTTCTTTACGCCAAATAAAGACCGCGCTCAGTGCGCATCCATGTTGGTGTCTTTCTCGTCGCAGCGTATTGCGGTAGCACACACAGTGAAGAAATGTACGCACACGCACTCAGTACGAGGGTTTTTCGAAAGAGCAAACAACTATGCTGTCAAAGTTTCCAGGACACCATTATCGCCACTAAATGCTAAGAGGTTGGTGTAGCACAACGTTTAGTACAAAACAGCGGCGCAGTTCCCGCATAACGAGGAATCCGCGCGCGCTGCTGGCCTCCAGCGCGCGCCGCCGTAGCAGACGACGCGGTTCAGTACTACTGCACTCGAGCGTCTGCGCACGCGCGAGCTGCTGCCGGCGCGCGGCTGCAGCGCTCGCCGCATCGCGATGCCGCGCGCTCCGAGATTTCCCTTAAATGTGAACAGCCTTACGAGCGCATCAGCAAGCAATATGGCTGGGATCCAACCGTTGCACTAGCAAATGTCATATTCTACCTCGACAAAACTCCTGGCGTCTGGTCTGAGACTCACGAGCACGAAGCTGTTTTACAAGCTGAGACATGTTTAAACAACAGCTCCGCGACCTTCTCGACAACCTATTTGGTCAACTCGTCAATAGCGCACATGGCAGAGCTCGTGATCGCATGCCTTAACCTACAGATGACAACAGCAAAATTTCTTTCTCAAGCAAGGCAACAGAGGGTGGCTAACACACTTTTCTTTTTAATGCGAAGCATTTCTTAGCGAACTTATGCGACTTTGAGCGTATCTATCTATCTATCTATCTATCTATCTATCTATCTATCTATCTATCTATCTATCTATCTATCTATCTATCTATCATCTATCTTCTATCTATCTAGCTATCTATCTATCTATCTATCTATCTATCCAGCCGCCTACGACTTTGTGCTCTCCTGGTCGCTTGGTTAATAGAATGTGCACCAAAATTGGTATGACGTAACATGACTGTATGACGAACATAAATGACAAGTCATAACATGAAAATCATGACACGCATGTCATGTACAGCATGATTTACATGCAACGCTCATGGGGCGCTGCGGCCGTTTTGCTAGCTTTATAAACACCAAAATTGGTATCTTGCGATGTGACTTTGTAACGAACATAAATAACACGAGTTAACATGAAATCATGACACGCATGTCATGTACAGCATGACTTACGTGCCATGCTCATGGGGCGCTGGCGGCCGCTTCGCTAGCTTTATATATCAAAATACATTGGTATCTTGCGATGTGACTGTGTACGAACATAAATAACATGAGTTAACATGAAAATCATGGTACGCATGTCATGTACAGCATGATTTACATGCCACGCTCATGGTGCGCTGGCGGCCGTATTGCTAGCTTCATATACACCAAAATTGGTATCTTGTGACGTGACTGTGTGACGAACATAAATAATGCGAGTTAACATGAAAATCATGACATGCAAGTCATGTACGACGTGATTTACATGCAACGCTCATGATGCGCTAGCGGCAGCTTCAGTAGATTGATATACACCAAAATTGGTATTGCGCGATGTGACTGTATGAAGAATATGAATGACAGTTGTAAGATGAAAACCATGACATGCATTCAGATTTACATGCCACGCTCATGGTGCATTCGCGTCCGTTTCGCTTGCGTGATATACACCAAAATTGGTGTTACGCGACGCGACTGTATGACGAACGTAAGTGAGACGTGGTAAATGAAAATCATGACATGCAAGTCATGTACGACTTGATTTACATGCCACGCCCATGATGCGCTAGCGGCAGTTTCAGTAGATTGATATACACCAAAATTGGTATTGCGCGATGTGACTGTATGAGAACATGAATGACAGTTCGTAAGATGAAAAACCATGACATGCATGTCATGTATGTCATGATTATTGCCACGCTCATGATGCATTCGCGGCCGCTTCGCTAGCTCGATGTACACCAAATTGTTATTGCGCGACGCCACTGTATGACGAACGTAAATGAAAGGTGTAACATGATAATCATGACATGCATGATGTACGTCATGATTTACATGCCATGCTCATGGCGCACTCGTGGCCGTTTCGCTAGATTGATATGCCCCAAATTGGTATTGC
>NW_023614876.1:0-60001 GCF_013339695.2 Rhipicephalus sanguineus
CAGAGGAGAGGTGTTAGTAAAATGCACAATGAATAAAATATCTTCGAAAATGATTGAGAGATCCCATTCCTAATAAAGCATTTTCAAATACAAATAATAGAAAGTAGTGCATTCGAAGAGAATATTTTCAAATATGCACTCTTTCAACTGAAAGCAACCTCATTGGCATGAAGCCTGAACGTTGCCACAAGTGAGATTCTTTCTCTGCAGCTAGAAGTCAACCTCAACCATTCCAACATTCTCATGATGCTCAGTTTCATTTCACTGTTTTAAGGTGTTTATTTTTGGCTAGGATGAGACACCTGCATCTTGGCCTGGCTCACTTTCTCAAGGCTCACTCAAAAGAAAGGTACAGAGCCACAAACAACAGTGTCTTGCACTTTGTCTCGTCAAGCTGCTCTTTCTTGGCAGTGGCTGACGACGAAAGTTTAAAAATAAAGAAGCTGATGCCACCGCAGCACGGAATGATGAACGTGTCATAGCAGTGCTGACATACCAAATCACCTCATCATTTATGACCTCTTTATCACGCTTAAAAATGTGCTTTGCTGAGAATAACAAAAAGCTGAGCTAGTTGGTAAGTATTCATTCTAAAAAGACAGGGCGTGCAAACACGGACACCAGAAAGAAGTCACAACACCACAAACGCCGACTAACAACTGAAGAGACGCACAACAGCGGGAAAGAAAAAGGCACGAAAACTTATCTGCGCATGCCCATGCAATAGGCAAACCTATCAATCCTCAATGGTCAGGCGGGTTTCTTCATTCCTATGCAGATACACAACTACAGATTCATCGAATTTTGGCGTACACTTACACTCTCGACAATGTAAAGATAGATTAGAAGGCGAGCCTCCGGTTAGCGATCTCTTCTGTTCCAATAATCTCTGGTTAATGCAGCAGCCTGTCTGTCCTACGCAGAAGCGGCCGTAGCTGAAAGGGACCTTATACACCACACTTGTACAGCAATCAGTGAATTTGTTGGTGTTTTAAAAAACAAATATCGATCCGCTTCTTGTCTTTTACTCGCTGATTCTTTCTCTGCACAGCGGCACAAATCTTACCTAACTTATTGGCAGCCATGAAAACAACTTCAACGCCATAACTACTTCCTACTTCCTTTAGCCTGTGGGGTGCGCAATGAATGTATGGTATACCTACGACACGTTCCTTCCTATCACTTTCTGCAACCATGCTCGGACTTAACGGACTTCTTGAAATGTTCAGCGACAGTGGCCACTGCAACACAAGGATAACCTACATCTAAAAGACGCGTAACCTGTGCGTGAAAGCTATCACTCATTTTGTGCTCACACGTCTTGGTGAGGGCAGACTTGAGGCAGGACATGGCTATACCGTTTTTTTCAACCTTCAAACACTTCGACAAAAAATTTAACGGCAGTTTTGAAGGTCTAGGAGAATACTGCCAGGATACATGGTTTTTCTACAGTTATCTTTTGCGTAGACCCCCACACATGCCGGATTGATAGGTTTGCCTATTGCATGGCCATGCGCAGGTAAGTTTTCGTGCCTTCTTTCCCGCTGTTGTGCGTCTCTTGAGTTGTTAGTCGGCGTTTGTGGTGTCGCGACTTCTTTCTGGTGTCCATGTTTGCACGCCCTGTCTTTTTATAATGAGTGCTTTGCTGCATGCTCTTGTAGGACGTCAGTAACTAGTGCTGAAGGAATTGAAGGTTGAACAGAATGTGATGCCACTCGTTCGACCTTGAACAAAACGGCAGTCAGTGGTTTGCTTGCCAGCGGCGTTGCAAATCAAAATACAGAGGGCGTCCTGGCTCTGGTTGCAGCAAGTTGGTGCTTTATACCTTTTGTGTGAATTGCTACTGATCTTCCCATACTGGTGAGAGAAACTGCTTTTTTCATAGTGCACTGTACACAGCGTTTCCAGAATTTACAACGGGTTTGACCTAAGCTGCTAACTCACAATGTTTCGGATTTATTTTGCCCTGCACAATAGTGTGCCAGAACACCATCATACTATACAGTGCCCACAGTTTATTCAAAAGCTGAAAATTCATACAACTACCCGCACCACCACTCGTCCCATTGAAGTAATGTAAGGCCACGACTGAAGATTCGGATGCCCCACGATACGGCGTTCAATTTTTCAGACTCCGGCTGCCTGAGCGAGTGTGACATCGAATGCGATGACAACCTGTTGGCGATGTTTACAGTAATTTTGCTAGGTTGCCTGCACTGACAAGTTGCACGGGCTATGACTGGAGGTTGTGGCTGGAGGCACATATGAACAAGGTTGCTCTGTATTTTGTAGATTGTACAACTCAGGAAACACAAGAGCTAGATTAACTTTAATTAGTTTTGAAATTTGTACCACACATTTGGCAAAAGACTAAGCTAGCAAAACAGACCAATAAACACCAAATGTTTTCTAGCTGGCTCATAGAAGTATAACTTACGAATGAAGCCAGCATCAATGCCGGGTACTTGTCTGTAATGGTTTCTATGGATGGTATTTCTTTAGAGATCCATTCTCGCCTTGCAGCGAAAGTCCTTAGCATGCTGTCTCTCACGTAATCATAGTCTGGCCTTCCCTTCCTCAACCCTTTCCGCATGCTGCTGATGTATGCCGCGATGCTCTCGTCGTCTTCTGCATCAATGAGTTCGCTTGTCTGAAAAAAGGGGAAAAAATCGTTAGATGCTGTACAAACAAATGCACCTAGCATAAGCTCCTGTGTGCCTGTATTCATACCATGGAAGGTCTTGTCGTTCTACTCAGAGCTTCTGCAGAGGTAGGCTGCTTGTGTGGCCTTTTTGGTGCAACAGGAGACGCTTGACCAGACTCCTGCCTCATGCGTTTTCTTTCATATTTCGCCCTGAACCTCAGGGCCTCTCGCCAGGAGTCCTGCAGAGCATAAAACATTTATGATGAAAGCTCTGCTCACTATGTTGCTTAGGCTGAGAACAGCAGCCCTCAAAGAGACTATGCAGCCAATATATAGACATATAGCAATATATAGAACTATGCTCACTATTCTGTTGGCACAGCAATCTGCAATTTTTCCACTAGTGAGGAATGGAAAACACAGATAACAGAGCGTCATAAGAATCCAATCATGCACACAAAGATACCTTTCTTCCACACATAAGCATTAGCTAAGGGGCTTAGGTGCCACCAAAATTCAACCAATGCCAATCGTTGCATGCCGAAACACGCTTTCATGGATGGTGGCAGAGTTTTCAACAATGTATTTACCTTAAAAATGTGACGTAGAAAAAAGTGCTCCAACTGATTAACTCTACATATACATAGTGTTCATGTGACATCACCGTCGCCACTCTCACCCTCTCCTGCCATCCCTCCTGGGTACAAGCTGCAGTTTATGCGCTGCAGCGCAGGGTTTGGATGGGTGATCACCTGTTGCAGTGCACAACGAAAATCAAGCTGTGTGTTGCTTTGCAGCCACATTTCGGCAAGCTACTTGTACCAAGCCTGTTCGCCAGGTGGCTCGATACAAGCTTATGTAACATCTAAATGTGCGACGACGTCGACCCGCACTATTTCCAGAGGAGAAATGCCACCACAGATGCCGACTTGTTGCCCACGCCCTTCGCAAACATACCTAATTACCTCATTTTCACTACAAGTATGCGGCCAAAATAGAAATGAAAGCCTGGAGTCCCTTCAGGCGCACAATATATTACAAGATGGAGGTCTAATAGCGAAGCAGCTCCCATGGAAACAGCTAGGTCGTCGTGTGAAGCGAGGAAATTTTGCGCGAGATGTGGCCCATGCCACAAAAGTAGTTCATGCAGCAAGAAAGTACAATTTTCCTTATTTTAAACAGTGATGAAGTTGAGGCTCTTTTCTCTGCATTCACGAAAACAAGCAGAAAAGGAAATTGTGCAAGTCTAAGGTGGCGACTTCGCACGGTCGCATTACATACCAGTACAAAAAATGCCCGTTACTTCTGCCTCATCTGAAATGTTTTGCCAATTTTGGCCTTGTATTTTTTTCCACTGCTTTGCACTAGTGTGCAGTGACATACCTACAAACAACGGAGACAGTAACAAGCGGTAAAAAAACTGGAGAGCTTACCTGATCTTTTACTAGCACCAAGAGTTCCTTAACTTTATTTGTGCGTTACTTCGAAATGCTACTGAACTACACTTTTTTGTTTCACAACTTCAGTGAAATGTAACCATCCCACCTCCGTGACTGTGCTCATGATTTCAACAGTGTCCCTTACGAGCTGACTGTGCACGCAGAGCGAAATGGCTGGTCGCGGCGAATAGCCTGTAGGTGCAGTAATGATGCGATTTTGTTGTATGCTCTGTTCCTCTATGGGCAAAGAGAATGCACAACTAGTAGTAAAATAAAGTTTATCTCTCTTTGTGTACAGGTAAGTTCTCGGATAGCACTTGCCCGTAATGACGTCACACACGCTTGCAGACGCAAATATTGTCAAGGTTCTTCAAGTAGTTTCTGTTAACGTGCGCCAGAGAACACATCGACATTCTTTGTGAAGTTGTGTACGCGAAGTTGTAAAATGCCAGGTAATACCGTCTGGCAAAGAGAACTACCCCACGCTTTGTTTCGTGTTCACGACTTTCAAGGACGACTTGCCTCACCTACAGCCAATAATTGCACAAATTGGCATCTTGAGGCTGAACTGAGTGGGCGCTAGCACAACGTAACGACATGGCAATAGGCTGTGAAAGTGTCCGTAGGTACCCAGACATGTCGGTGGCCCAAACCGGAAGTGATGAAGCAGCGCTCGGTGACACACTTGCACACTATGTACAGTCAGCAAAGTATACAAGGGGTGGCTTCGCCACAATAACAGTAGCTGCTTACATGTCCAGTTCCTGTAGAGTCTTTCAAGTTCGGATAAGCATTCACCAGGGCACTGGCAGCTTCATTGTACAGTTTCCCAGGGTATCTTAGAAAAGAGTGATTTCAGGTAAGAGACTTTTTTTAGCACATTCAAGTGTGAGCACAGACAACCATTTCTGTTCTTAAAGACCCAGGAGAAGACCCTGCAAGCCCTTAAAGACCCTCCAAGCTGTAGCCCTGTAAGCTATAAAGGAGCAGAAGTGAAAGAAACTGACTTGTGTACCAACCATCATGTAACATAATCAAGGTGGAAGTTTTCACAGGTGTCAACACACCCCAGGAGCCAACAGTGAAAATTTGACTTCGAACCATGCCACAATATTTACGTGCAGGCACTGAACAAAGATCATTGCCATATGCTGCACGATAAATGTTAGCACAACTGAGGAAAGTCAGCTTGGTTGGCAGTACAAATGTAAACATGCTGGTAGGTGAGTGGATACACACTATCTTTCTCTACCACAAGTCTGCACCCATGAAGGCACACCATTTTCCTGCCATTGTTAGTGAAGCTTCAGTACAGCTGCATGCACAAATGAGCCACAGGGCACGCCTTAGGACTTTGAAGGGGCCCTGCAACACTTTTCCAAGTACACACTGATTACCTCACTATTGGAGTTTCCTGCCTCGTGACTCACTTGCGTGAATCACGCACGGATCACTTTAAGTGCAATGACGAGCATACATCATGGGCACCTCACGGCACACTACGACGGCCAGGGTAACTATTCAGCTCACCATGCTCGAATTAGCCAATGGTTGTGTCTATCCGCTTATGGGTGGGTGATAGTGGCGTAGCCAGGGGGGGGGGGGCACACCGGGCCTGTCCCCCTCCCCAAATTTTTTTTTGCCATGGCATACAGACCTCAAAATGACATTCATCACATCTGCCTGCCCGACCCCCACTTCAGAACAAGGAGGTGCCCCTCCCCCTAAAAAAATTTCTGGCTACGCCCCTGGTGGGTGATGCAGTTGATTTTGGATATATGGCTCCATTTGTTGAGAGAAGAGCAAGCAATTTTTAAGCTGACTTTGAAATTTAATCGTAAATTTCCTGTCAAAAGCTGTGCTACAATGTTTGGTTCACATGTTCACCGGAGCCTAGACCATCAATTGGAAGCATTTTCCAAGAATGTTCAGAAAGTTTTGCGGGCCCCTTTAAGTATTCACTACACAGCAATACTGTGAACAACATTAGCGCTTCCCCATGATCTGTAGCTGCAGCCTTAAAGAAGTACTCACACAAAAATTGTATATCTTGTTTTTTTTTCTTTTCGTTTTCTTTGCTGTTGCTGTTGCAGTAAGTAGCTAATGTCCCACTTTCTATGGCTGAAAACATCGTTTGCTCGATCACACCACGATTAGATTTGGAGAAGTTTTTATAGTGCTCAGTCGCACTTTCGGTTTCGGAGAGTGCCTAGAGAGGTGGGACCGAGCGGTGTTTTTGTGTAAGCACAACTGGCCACATCGGCACACGAAGCAGTGACACACTCCTGCACACGGCTGTGTTCATGTGACACTAGCGTTGACATTTGCGGAAGAAACTGCAGGCAAAGAACATGGCAGCCAACACAAACTCATAATGTAGGTGGTCAGTTGTTTACATCCAAATCCAGTTGATGTCAATGGAAGAGCTGCTTCATTACGCATGCAGTTGCCTGGCACACACTTCAAAGTTGTTTACGAATATGTTCTAAGCTATATTTGCCCTTAATATTTTGTAGGTAATGTATGTGTGTCCACACAAATCTGTTTCACAACTTATCTTGCAATTAAGGTTTTTTGTCAGTGCTGCTCCAAAGTTTTATTTTAGGTGTAATCATAATCTGCAGCTTTACAAATGCTGCAAGTGGAGCACCCACTCTCGGAGGTCAATGTGGTATTTTGTGAAAAAAAATAAATCAAATAATATGCACACGCACAAGATTTCCATAAAGCATCCAGTTCTTGACAGCCAAATCCAGCAGAACAGATTGTGCCACCAAGAAATGAGCATAAAATGAAATAAACATGCTAATGCCATGCGAAAGAGGCTTACAGTGTATAAGAGCACAGGCAATGAAAAAGCCATTGCACGACTTGACTTCGGCTCTTAAAATGTGTTCCTGGCACATGCTTCTCCATGAGCGACTTCAATGTCAGTGGTGCTTGTGGCAGTGAGTACACACTGCATGCCGGCTGCTGCGGCTGCGGAACTACTTCCACATCAAGGACATCGACGATCCTAAAGCACATGAAACATAAACAAGGCTTGAAAGTTTGCATCAGTCATGGGCACGTTACCAGTAAAAAGTAACAGTGTTACAGTTACAGCTACCTAAGCCAAAAAGTAACTGTTACAGTTACACTTAGAGTTTTCAAAGGTAACCTGTTGTTACTTTCCCGTTATTGTATAAAATAATAGATCACAAATCAAATGATAGACATTATTTAATAATGTGTGAAAGCATGCGGGTAGTCAAAATTGCACGTGGTAAAAATGTAGACAAAGGAAACCTAAAAGGGGGCCCGACACAAGGAATCATTTTGTATACCTCATACTTGACGTGGAAAACGTGGTGGAACGATGGCAGTAAGAAGCGCATGCAAAGAGCAACAGGGAGTGCATCATGGGTGGAGACGACATCCATTGTGTCTGTTCCGTATGTTTAAGATGTGTCAGACTGTGTGGAGAGCTTCGCGTCCGCTGGGCATACAAACTGTTCTAAGCCCCGTTATTACACCTTGGGACATGTGTTCGCGAAATCCAAACACCGCCCACCTGCGGACGATCATGGCGATGTCATCTAAAAGCACGATGCGAGGATTCCAACGCATCGGTGAAATGTGCAGGAAAGGATTAACAAGGCCTAAAGAACACAAGCGGGATGTTGCTAAAGCAACCCATTCAACGCATTTAAGACGGAGCTTGTTGAACACTGCTGGACGACAGGGCATAGCTTTGACCTAAACAATGCAACAGCGCTGGTTTGTGACCGAAGGTGGTGGGGAAGAGAACTTCTGGAATCGTGGTTCATTCACCGCGGCGCATCGGCTTGCAAAAAAAAAAAAAACGCGGCCCCCCCACTGGACATTTACAAGAAGATGTGTGACTAATGGACTTGTTTAACTTGGCTCATTTTTTTTTCTTTTTTGTTGCCAGTGCATAGTGAGGATGCCACCTGCATAAGAGGTGAAATGTCTGTCATTTCGTTAATAATTCACTTCCAAAGAAGTTTTAAAAAAATCGCTTCGCTAGGTCACGGTATTTCTGGCTCTTAGCCATTTCGCGTTCAGCTGCTTTCTAGCCATTTGTCAAACACGATTAGCTCTGAGCCTCAGACGAAGGAGACTATAAACTAGGCGTCCTGATGCTTCACCCCTGCACCAAGAACAGAGCTAGAGTGACAAAGACGATATATACGCGGAAAAAAAACGAACGAGAACTTAGCAGCTGTTCAGTTGCAACATGATTGATTTGCGACATGCTGCGTTAATGACCGACCTCCGACCTTGATCTTCTGCAGGGAAGATAATCCTCTTAGTGACTCCCTCTCCAAAACTGCAAGGGGCGCCCTATTCAGCAAAGTTGAGGGGTGGAGAGGATATAGTAAAGAAGAAGGCCCCACCACGGTGGTCTAGTGGTTATGGCGCTCGACTGCTGACCCGAAGGTCGCAGGATCGAATCCCGGCCGCCACGGCTGCATTTTCGATGGAAGCGAAAATGTTTGAGGCCCGTGCACTTAGATTTAGGTGCACGTTAAAGAACCCCAGGTGGTCAAAATTTCCGGAGCCCTCCACTATGGCGTCTCTCATAATCATATCGTGGTTTTGGGACGTTAAACCCGATATTATTATTAAGAAGAAAGTTAGAAAAAGCAAAAGGCCTTTACGTGCGTTGCTGTTGGATAATTTTTTATTAAGACAGAACTGTAACATTAATTATAATAATATCTGGGATTTAACGTCCGAAAACCACGATATGATTATGAGACGCTGTAGTGGAGGGCTCCGGAAATTTCGACCACCTGGGGTTCTTTAACGTGCACCTAAATCTAAGTACACGGGCCTCAAACATTTTCGCCTGCATCAAAAATACCGCCGCCACGAAGTAACTGTAACGGTATTTGCCGTTACTGTTGCTGTGAAAAAAGTAATAGTGTTACAGTTACAACTTACTGAAAAAAGTAACTAGTTAGTGGTAACGCGTTACTAGTAATTAGTTACTGCCCAAGGCTGGTTTGCATAAGTACACCAAAGCCTAGCAGTAGGGATGCTTTTAATAATGTTCACATTGGTCTGCACTTTGTTTCGAAAATCACTATATGTATGTATCATGTACAGAAGCACAAAATCAGCACGTACCGAAATCCACTTGGCTCCTTTATGTTCAATTGGGCTCTGTGGGTGATGACTAAATCATCAGTCACGTCAACAAACATCTCGAAGGTGTCATCATGGACCTGCCAAGAAAAATTGCATGCATCATAGGTCGGCAAATTCACTTATGAATCGACTCACTCAGACTCAGATCGAGCTGTGAGTCTGAGTGAGTCCGGCTGAGCAATACGTTTGAGTCCAAGTGAGTGCGGTTGAAGGAAATTTTAGTGAGTGAGTCTGAGTGAGCCCGGTTGAGGAAAATATTGGTGAGTCTGAGTCCGAGTGAGCCCTAAGCGCAAAATATATTTATTGAGTGAGTCCTAGTGAGCTCCACCTTTCATTGCCGACCAATGGTAATATCTCTACTCACCTACCGGCATTACTATCAGCCTTATGTCAGCTTATGTTTATACTCAAATCTATTCACACATGCCTCAACACACTAGCGTTCATGCTCCACCTCAATGTTTATTGATAAGAGGTGTGAGTGGGGGGTGGTGCTGGCGGTGGTGCCATGACCTCCCCCCGCAAACTCCTTTCACAGGAAGTTCTTTATAGATCTCGTGTGAGACGCACATTTCATAAAAACATCCTTACTGGATTGCAACCACTGATAACTCGTTTTGAAGGTATAAGATAAAACGGTGTACCGTAGAGCATGGATTGTGTGAGATATTGGCGTTAAAGTGCATTTACACCATGATCGGAAAAGCTAATTTTATGCGAGCGGACTCATGAGTCAACTCACTCAGATTCATGTCAAGCCGTGAGTCTGAGTCGGAGTGAGTCGGTTGAGAAAAAGTTTAGTGAGTCCGAGTCCGAGTGAGTCTGTTTGAGGAAAATTTCGGTGAGTACGAGTGAGCTCTCAGAGCAAAATATATTTCTTGAGTGAGTCTGAGTGAGTTTCAATATTTTTGCCGCCCTGTTCTTCAAATATTGTCTGAAACACTTGCTGTAAAATCTGGCTGAAGTGCAGCCAAGTGAAAATCAGCATAATTATGCAAAAGTGGCACAGCTCAACTGGCCATATCGTGGTCACCAAAATGAGGCAGTGAATTCATGTTTAGTGCTAGTTATGTGCCTCGTAATCGCACAGTGCTTTTGACTTGTAAAACTCCAGCAATTAATTATTATTATTTGTCAAGATGTGGCTTACGTGGCTAGTCTTTAGAAATGCTTCACTGAGCATGCACATTCTTTGATGCAGCATAATAAAGACCACACTCACATAATTCTACTCTGCCATGTTTGGCTGGGCAATTAACGTTCCACTTTGTAAAGGTCCCGGATAATTCATGAAAAAATTCGAAAGATTTCTGTCTGCAACCTTCTGCCTGTGTCATCATTACCTCGTACTTTGAAATGGCTGTTTGGCATACATGACATGCAGCTAGGGGATAGGCAGAACAATAGAGCTTTAGAATAGGGTTCGTAGAGCTTGCTTTGCTTGGTTGCGTACGCTGTTTCAGATTTATAACGTCTATGTCTATCGCGCGTGACGAGTGCATAGTGGCGACATACGCTAATGCCATACTTTGCGTACTACAACTACCTTGCGGTTCGGCAGTGATGCCACAGCGCATTATTACTGCGGTACTCGGCGCACACCCGGTATTAACACTAAACAAAGACAATTTTGTGCGCTGCGCAAAGATGGATAAGTTCCGACTCGCCCGCCTATATCAATCCTACTACAATAACGGAAAACTTCGCGCTAGACATATACCAGTTCATATGGTAAATAAGCAGCATTTCTATTTTACAGCGCAAAATCGCACAACGCTGCTCACGAAGTCAGCACGTGGTGCCCAATCAATGAAAGGAAATAGAGCGTTCAGTATGCAGCAGAAAATGTTCCACAAATATCCTCTACGAGCAGTAAGATATAGTAGCGATCATAGTTAAATGCATCTCGTGATTACTCACCTGCAAGCTCAGGCTGGCGCAGTCTTGTTCGGCGAACACGTTTTTGCTTTGAAGGTGGCTGAAGAGGTCTTCTTTCTTCCACTCACCATCAAACCTTACAACCATTTTGCGGTCGCGAAATGTCACCAAACATTTGGACGCCATCGCTCAAACATAAAAGAAAAACGGCGAAGCTCTCAGAGGCACGAAAACAACACCGCTGAAGATTCTAGTACACTCTGATGTGCTCTAACACAGCTCCTTGCCCATAAGCTATCGAGCAACTAGTGGGAGGGTGCGAGCGCGAACAAAAAATAGCTGCGGGGCGAAAATATCGAGGGAATGGCAGCACAGGCGCCAGCGCATAGCTGCGGTGTATTCGCCTACTTCAATCAAGACAATGTCGCTCATACGGGCTCATTCTTTTTCGCAGAGTACGTTTACGAAGACATACTATTTCATGTTAATGTAAAAATTTTCTGAATTATTAAATAACTATTAAAGGTACATCGCGTGCTATACCCGCGCCACGCACGCGTATGTCAGGTTGCGTGTTCGCCAGCGCAGCCAGCGTCTACACGTTGTACATGTATTCTTCACTGATGTGTGCGAAGCTGTTTTCATGGAGGGTGGCGTGATGTATGCGTAATATTATCGTTGTGGTACTCAGCATTGCCATTGCCTCCAATGGTTTGTCGGATGAGTTGCTTTATTATGGTGCTTGCTTTTACGAAGACGTGCCGTATTCAACTCAAGAAGCTGCAAGCGTCTGCTGCGGCACAAGTAGCTGATTGTGTTACGGGTCGCTGCACCGTTTGCTGTGTGATATCGGCGGATGCTCATGAAGAGGACTGCACAACACATGTGTTAACGTGTGTGCCGCGTTGTGACTGAACTGATGGAAGTGCGATACTGCCCTCGATGCCCGTTCTTCTCGTCGCAGTTCATCAAGGTTATTAACCACATTGGCGTGGTACACAGCGCGGAGCCCAACTTCAGTGCCTTTGGTGGCATCGGCGGCTGCTCTAGTACATACTCGAACTTTTCATCCTACAAATCACATTTGTATCGCCGACACAGGACCTTACTGGAAGGCACCGGCAGCAGTTTGCAACACCGTTCCCACGGAGGCACGAGCAATGCAGATCGACCGGATCGAATGGGCAATGAATCTTTTCACCAGGAAGCGGGCCCTGAGCCCATGGATTTAGAAAGCTTTGGCACGCGAAACGAAGAACCAGTTAATGATTCTGCCGATCCAGGAACGTCAAAGCGAAAGGCCGACTTTCAGTGCTTTCTTAAAGAAGCAAAATCTGCCATATGGAGGTTTTTTTTTTAGTGCTACTACACATCATAGCTTGTCTCATGCGGCTGCTGAGAAATTGTTTTCTGAACTGCAGCTGGTTTTTGAGCTCGTAATGAAGGCATATGCTAATGAAATAGCACATGCTGTGAAGACACTGGGAGCAGCCCAGGAACTTGACCTTCAGCTGTCTTGCTCGTTCATTCCTGACCTCTTTAAAGGGCTCGACAAGAAACGTGCGAGAGACAAGTACGCCAAGGAGGCGTTTCCTTTTGTTGCACCAGAGGAGCTAGTCTTGGGCCAAGGTGCGAAGTACCACTATGTGCCGTTGCCGAAGCTACTTCATGTCCTCTGCAGTATCCCAGATATTGTGGCCCATTTGAAGACTCCCGGGCCTAAGTACCAGGCACCGAGTGTCTACAGGGATTACGCAGATGGTATGCTGTATAGAGAGCACCTTCGCTCTGTGATGCCACGGGACTGTGCTTACACAGTAATGATTTTGTTTTATACTGACGAGATTGAGGTGGTTAATCCACTGGGTGCCCAACGAGGAACCCATAAGCTTCTGGCCGTCTACTGCTGCCTACTCAATCTGCATGCCATGTACAGGTCGAAGCTGCAGAGCATATACCTGGTAATGCTCGTGCGTTATGTACATATAAAGACCTATGGTCTCACAACTGTGTTGCAGCCGCTGTTGACAGACCTCAACCACCTGTTCGACAAAGGCCTCGCCATTGACTTGGAAGGCATTACAACAAATTTCATGGTACTATTGTATGGATTTTCTGGTGACAACCTGTCAATGCACCGTCTAGGAGGGTTTTCATGCTCCTTCAGTACTGGCCGTGTATGCAGGTTCTGCATGGTATCCAGGGGCCAGTTATCACGTCAAACATGCGAAAGCATGTGCAGAGTACGCACCACAGGCAGGCACAGACTTCACCTTCAGGCAATTGCTGTGGATGGTGCCGCAAAGAAACGCCTGTATGGTGTGAGTGAGCCATCTGTTCTACTCCAGTTGCCTTATGCTGACGTCACTCGCCAACTGCCACCTGACCTCATGCATGATATTTTAGAGGGAGGAGCTGAGTGTGTTTTGCGCCACATTCTGAACTCTTTGTTATCTGCTGGACTACTGTCAAGGAGAGACCTAGACGCAGTATGCAGCTTTGAGTATGGCCCAAATGACAGTAAAAACAAAGCAGTAGAAATCAATGTGGCATTTTTGACCAGTAAAGCTGGTTTCAAAGGAACAGCATCGAGCAAGTGGTGTCTTTTGAGGTTTCTTCCATTAATTTTGGGAGATAGGATCCCACGAGAAAATGAGGACTGGGAGCTCCTGCTGCAATACAGAGAAATTGTAGACATTATATTTGCACCTGAGATTCCTGCTGAGCGCCTAGCGTACCTTGATGTGCTTGTGCAGTCATTTTTAACAGAATTTGCCGAGCGATACGGCCCCAGTGCTGTTGCACCTAAGCTGCACTACATGGTGCCCTATGGAAGGTTCGTGCGTGAAGTGGGCCCCCTCAATGACTTCTGGGCCATGCGCTTCGAAGCGAAGCACCAATACTTCAAAAAGATGGCAGCCTGTGTAAAGAACTTCAAGAACTTGACGTTCACGCTTGCTAAAAGGCATCAACTGAAGCAGAGCTTCGAACTTCACGGATTTCAACTCTAAGAAGGGTTCAGTACAGCACAAAGCAGACCTGCTGACTGGAACATGCTCCCAGATTGTGCCAAAGAAGTACTTCCAAGAACAGTTCATGAGGTACAGTATGCGACACTTGAGCGACGCAAGTACAGGTGTGGATGTGTTCTAGTGTCGCATAATGGGGAGTCTCCAGAATTTCATGAAATTCAGTCGCTTCTCATTGCGAGTGGTAAGCTGTACATCTTGACTAGTGCTCTGCTTATTGACCACTTTGATCGACACAAGTATTGTTACTGTGTCACGAAGTCTCAGGAGAAAGAGCTACACAGAGCAACAGCAGAAAAGTTTCAATATTGCCTGCTGGACCATTACAGCGATCAGTTCATTGTCCCAAAATGGGATGTTTGGTGACTGTGAACGAGCAGGTGTGAACTGTGCTCTCTGTTTGTAGTGCGTAATACACTGCAGAGAACAAGCAGTTCTTAGAGCTGTTTCATTATTGCCACAATGTAGTGTTTTTGTTTAGATTCTCTTTTCGTTTGGTATTGGAACAGTTCCGTTTTTAAAATTCAACGTGTGCACAAGGATGTTTTATTGCGGCTATTGTATCTCAGGAAAGACACTGTAAACATCCTTTTATGATTGACAGCTTTGTGCTGTCTATATCATGTAACATGTATTATGATAATTATGAGCAATGTGAGCACAACTGTTTTCATTTGACAATATAAACGGAGGCAAAGAATTCTGAGAAAGACATGTATGTATATACAGTACTCACAGATTGAAACAGGGCAATTGAGGGCTAAGTAACGGACATACTTTCGTTTCCGCCATCTTCAGCTTGGGTCATATCGATGTGATTTTGACTCAAACGCGTAGGTCAAAGGCAACATCATCCTTATAGGCCAGATTCGTCGTAACATGATGTGGCTGTCTCTAGCAGTTGCACATACCCGTCATTTTGCTAAAAAAATTGATGGTGCGTTTGAATCCGTGAGTACTGTACAGTGTTGGCAGATTGCTAACGCCTTCATGAAACACTTGGTTCTCTGATATAGCCAGTGGAAGAGGAGGAAGGCGTTGATGTGGAAATTCGTGCGAGTTTGCCTGTGTGGTGTGTGATTCCTTATGATGAGGTAAATTATCTTTCTTTAGTACAACGTGCCATGGCTTCAACGACACTGAAGACAACAACAGTTACAGCCTACTCTTTAGTTTTAGTTCTTTTTTTAACGATTTTAAAAATTTTGTTTAATTTTTTCACCCTTTTTTATTGTCTGTTTTAGTGGTGAAGGTTTTTGGGGTAGACGAGCAGGCCTTGGCAAAAGAGGAGCTTTGCATGCCTCGAGGATCTTGTTGCTGCGTCTTTTCGCTTGTCTGTTTATTGTTACAGTTGAAGCTCGATTTAACGTAGTGCTGGGGCACACTTGAGTTAATTCGGTAATTTCATAAAATCAAGAAGATTTCACAGTCCTTCGAAATTTCAAATGGTAATGTAGCAAAACCAAAAAACTACCACAGCACTGTTCTTGGTGGTAACCCACACATGCACGTAGAAAAACTCCGCAAAGGTGGCTTGAGGGCGGCCCTGACATGCATGTCCGGGCAATGCAGGGTCATGTACAACTATTTCAGCCTACCTATATGCGATAATGCAGACAATGAATGCAGTGATTGTGCGTGTGCAGGCAGAATGAGAAAGGTGGAGGCAATGATCAGTGCTATATGTGGCATAAAGCATGAAATAACGAAAGCAACCTCCGCCGCCACTAGCACCATGCAGTGCGTAAGACCACTACCGACTGCTGCGTCCGTTGTACTGTGCATGGGTGCGGTGTGCAGCCTTCTCAAAGGAAGGCTAGGGTCATAACTAGGGCACGTAAATGTTTTTTTTTGCGACAGTGTTAAGAAAGTATGTTTGAAGAAAAACCTGTGGCGGTCGAAATTAGAAGGAAATCACAGCTTTTTAACTTAGTTATTTCAGGTTATTTCAGTTTCATGGACAAAATAGTTTGTTAGATCGGGTTGTTGAAGCCTATAGGTACTTGTCGGGGAATGGAAATTTCTTCGTTACATAAGGAACTTCATAAAATCGGGTTTCGTTATATTGTGTATTAACTGTATTTCTATTTTCCTTCAGTTTTGGAGGTGAAACGTTCTGAAGTAATGTAGCAGGCATCGACAAAAGATGAGCATTGCGTGGCTTGAGGCGCATGAGCCATGAAATTTTTTGCTGTTCTCGTTCACTCACTTGTGGTGATTGACAACAAGGGACAATGCTCAACACAGGAATGGGCACCTAGGAGCTGAACTCGAAAACAATGCCTGCCAGCTGTGGTTATAGTTAAAGCGGTAGATTCAACTGTATTCAGCTGAATCTACAGATTCAGCTGTATAGTGAAATTGTGTTAACGTTTTAACAGCGAAGCTGTTCTTGGTCGAGGCTTTCATGTCCAGGGTTGTGGTAAGGTGCTCACGTGGCCTCGCAGTGGCGAGAGTGAAGCTCGGTAGGAAGGGGAGGGCTGCGTGTGCTGCGAAAGGCGAGGGCTTGCTGCGAGACGTGAGGTCGAGGTGCTGCAAGAGGCGAGGGTGAGGGCAGAGGATGTCGAGGGATAAACCATCGAGAAATGTGCGAAGGCGGGGTGACGGTGAGGTGCAGTGGAGTGTAAAATAGCGTGTCGGTGTCAGAGTTCAAGAGTTTGCGCTTTCCAGATGACGAACATTTCTCATTCTCCCTATGAAGAAGCCACCCGATGTGAGTGTCAGTGAGAGCTGACGCGAGAATGGGCGTGTCATCGCCAAGCCAACCGCAATGTTCGTGCGAGAGAGGCCGAAGCTAAGCGCCATGGAATGGACGACTTGAAAAAACATAGAAGTACGATAAAGCCTGCTGAAGGACGGGCATAAGCTTCACTGTTTCAACAGTGTTCGCGAAGTGGAGCTGGCTGGATTTTTTTTTCAGTGTCTGTTGTACAAGTGGCAAAGAAGACTAAGATGTGTAGAAACCTATCGACTGTGGAGATATTAAAGCAAAATGTGTTGAATTGTTTATGATACTATGAGGTTTGTACGGGCCAAGCATCTATAGCTGTGCTTTTGTTCTTGTGGATATGCCGACATTGTCCTGCTTTGAAAGGTACAGTGCAATTAAAAGTATGTGGAGGAGAAAGACTAGCGTGAAATGATGGCATCTTTCCCTTGAGAGCTTGTCTTGGATGAAGAAAAAATGTGTGGTCATTTCAGCACCATATGTTCGGACGTCCTGCAAATGAGCAACAATAAATATGTTTAAGTGACACCCACTACCTTCTTTACTGCTGTCTTGCATCTGTGATTGTAATAGTAAATGGGGACGTAGAAGTGAAATCTACTTGGAAATAAAAGGGCAATAATGGTGATTGACTAATGACTATGCATCGACTTTACTTGGTATGCTAATTGCGTATTGTGCAACCTCTCTTGGTTGAACACTTCTCAGTGGGCTTGACACTCTTAATATGACAATATATGTGGTCATACAATGTCTTCTAAAAATGGAGGATGTTCGAACTTTTTGAACTGTGGACAACTGTTACCTTGGGTAGCCATGGTGTAAGGCCTTGAATGAAACAGCTGGAGATGCCTGACACAATGAAAATTTTCAGCAGTCCCAAAAGAGGCCTAGTTAGTTGCAGATCAGGGATATATCCAGGGGGAATTAAAACCCCCTCCCGGAATTTTGCAATTTTGCATGCGTATATATGCACGCACTCATGCACATAAAGTATAGTTGAGCCCCCACCTCCCCAAAAAATTTCTGGCTACGCTGCTGGTGCAGACAAGTGATTAGAAGCGATATTAAGTGCATAAGTTGTACAAAATGTGATATAGGGTGAATTAAGGGAATAGAAGGTGAATCGCATAGAGGAGAAACAAACGTTTATTGCTTGACACAGCGAGAAAGTTCTCTTCCTTCACCTGAGGTGGGCGACTTTCTTAGTCCAGTAAACTATTGGCCAATGTCGCGGCCCGTGCCTGGTGTACCACACTTGGCTGATCCTACAAACTTTGTGCCATGAACGTTGCCTTTTACGTTTGTTAAATAGTGTGGCTACACAATCTGCGCAGCCACCACGCAGCCTACGCCTCGCTATCATTTCGCTCGGCGTGACACGGCTGCACGATGCGCACCACAATCCGATAAGCCACAGCGCCGAGCAGAATCATCCGAGGCATACGTCACCGGCGGCGCCTACAAAACTCGGCTGCAAGCTACCAAGATACTCCTTGTTTATCTAACAGCGAGCGCAGCATCGGCACGTTCACCCCGCTGCTACTAACACGTTAATAAACGCTGTTATGTTTCATGTTGGGATGCTACGTTCCTTCGGCACAGCATCCAACAGTAGCTTGTAGCGATCCATATGAATTAAGTTGAATGTGAACGGAAATCGCGGCATTCAGAACCAGTGGTGATGTTCAAAAGAGAATAGAAATAAACAATGGAAACATCAAAAACGTCACGAAAGCATAGGCTTTGCCAGAGCTAATATTTTTTTTTGCCCCCGGAGGTGTGTTTTCGTCTTCTTTTTATTATTATTATTATTATTATTATTATTATTATTATTAGTATTATTATTATTTACTTATTTATTTATTTTCTTTGCGGAAGAGTCGCCTCTCGAAAAGGCAACACCATCCGAGCTGATAACGTCAATTTGCTCTGAGTTAAACAGAAAGTGAAACTCCCGGACGCGATTGCGATAGCTGCCCTCCCGCCAAAATCAGCTAGTCACAAGGTAGAGATAAGGTGGGGAGGCAGTGGGGTTAGCTCGCTATCAGGCTCGCTGCGCGTCGACCGCGATATAAATATGCGTTGCGTGATCCCTGCCGCAACCCTGCTGTCGTGGCTTTTGCTGCTTTGTACCAGAGGCTGCCGTTCAGCACAAAACCGCTAATGTATCCCTATTGCAAAAACCAGCGGCGTTCCAGTACCCCCAGCGCGATACCAGTGCGTTTTTTTTGGCACTGGATCGCACTGGGAACATTGGTATACGCTCGGAGTCACTGGGACTCCGGTTAACGCACTGAAAAAGAGCTGGGTCGCACTGGTAGGGGCACTGGCTTTGCCGCTGTGACGCTGGTGCTCACTGGGAAGCGCTGGAGACGCTGGAATTCTCACTGGCGTGCGCTAGCACATAATGGAGCCTGTACACTTTCTGCCAGTGCCACGCGCTGCTTTCGGTATTGTGCGCGGCGGAATGCTTTGGTATCATTGAATATCAAATGTTTGATTCGATGGTACCGATAGATGCTATCCTAAGAGGTCCCAAACATGTCACATATTCTAGCTTGGCAGAGAAAGACGATGAGATATGCGCACTATTTTCATGATGTACTACGTGATATGTGAAGTCACGGTCACTTTTAATGTTTCCCTGTCGAATGTGGAGCAAAATATGTCAATAACCCAAGGCAGCCAACACTCATCAGCTTTCTAGCACGCTTTTGTTTTATTCATGCAGTGCCAATAACGTCGCTAAACTTGCGGAGCACGGAGCAGCAAAGAATACACATTTTGTGCATGTCGCGCATGTATATCAGATTTGCATCCGTGATGTGTTGCGGTAATGACTCCATATTGTAATGTTTATAAGTCTGCAGGCGTAGGTCTGAACATACAAAGCAAAGCGTTACATCGCCTTGCAGTTGGAAAAAAGTAAATGAGCTCTGGCTTCGCGACCGCTCCCAACGGAGGCAAGAAAAACAGCCGTCGTTCGATAACGCCACACAGGAAACGCATCTCGGGCAATTCTTGCACTTCCACTTACTTCAGCTATACGTTAGGGAACAGTTAAAAACGTTCCGAGACCAAAACACAGAAACTTCAACCATCGCAACTCATCCCAGTGCGACTCCCAGCGAGCGTTTGGCATAGCGTACCGGCCGAGTCCGTCTGCATGCCACCGGCGCTTCTTGGTTTAAGTACACGCAATTCCAACGAGTAAGAATGATTGTAACGTACAGTCTGGACATCCGTTAACCTAAATTAACCATGTTTTCTTGTGTGCGGTGTGCGCACAAGGAGCGATGACCATCGATGCGACGCGCTTTCAGCAACGGACACAGGCTCACCGAAAGCAGCTGGCCGCCCTCGCCGGTACTTCTCTGACTCATACCTTAGAACACATACCTGTCAACTCGTACGCGTTAGTGAACTAACACTCCGGCATATTTTTTCAGCGAATTGTATTTGTTTTGCTGAGCGGTTTTATAGTTGTAGGTATCGATATAACTGCAAATCATTACACAGGCACGCCCGCCCCGCACTAATATCGTCGCTCGCGTGAGCAAACTACTCAGTATAAATTCATGTACGCGAGTGTTTATCGAACGAGTCATCATAAAGCTTCTGTCTAGTTGATCATTAGCAAGGGCGAGAAACGGCTAATAAAGATCGGCGGTAACAGCCGTCAAACTGCACCCTGCTCCTCGATCCATTTGATATTTTGCGGAGTTAAGACGGGAATTCTGAAATAAACTTAGCGCTCTTCCCATTTTGGGCATTTCAATAATTGCCGGCAACCCTTTGTTTGTGTCTAATAAAGAAGCAAGCCTGATTTCGAAAGTAAGATCGCGTCTTCCTTGAGAAACACTGTGTTAATTTGTTGACTAGCGCTTTTACAGCGTGGGTGATATGTTTCAGAGTGGCGTAGTGGTAAAACACCCGGATGGGGATCGAGAGGTGGCGAGTTCGAATCCACGAGGTGTTTTTTTTTTAATAAAGCTTTTTTTTATTGCGCTGATGCTTTCTGTATCGCTTCCTCGACTAATATATTTATGTAGGGCAGGTAGGCACCGCCGTTTTAACGCTATAGAGCCGTTTTGTGCTTGAGTACCAGCGTCTCCCAGTAAGACGCCGCTCCAGCGGCCCAGTTTCCAGCGCGACACCCGCGGCATGGCACTCGACGCTAACCAGTGGCGGTGGGTTTTGAAAGGGCAAAGTCTACCAACCATGTTCTTCTCTCTACCGCATGTTTGTCGTGAAGCATACGCGGAGCCTTGGGAAGCTTCGCCTTTTATTGCGCATTCTCAGGCTATATATTTACGCCAAATGTTATACGCAAACACGCCATTTGACTTGCAATGAGAGCAGCTTCATGTGCTGGCGTTCTAGTGCACCATGCCTGTTATTAGCGTGGGTATGTATCTCTTCAGTTTACAAAAAGTAGTTTTCTTACGCCATCCAACAAGAAAATGTGGCCCATGCATCGATGGCCAGGGTGGCCGATCTCGATATCGATAATCGATGGCCCATGCATCGATTATACAGGGTGCATGCACATATGCCTGCCGGAGAGCAACGGTTGCGCGCCGAGAGCAACTGTTGCCGTTCGTCCTTCTGTTGCTCCCTTTCAAACTGAACACTAAAAGGTTACTCCCCCGACTTCAGACAATTCTTCCATTTTTGGCTTAGAGCGTGCTACCGACCTCGCGTCGTGGAACGCGAAGAGGAACACTACGCGCGTCTTATCTTCCCTCTAGCCTGGGCGTTAATTTTCACAGGGCGAGTGGGGAACGCGGTCGGCAGGCGTGCGAAAAGGGGGCAGCGTAGGAGAGGAGATAGAGGGTGAGGGGACGCTCATGCGCTGTTGCTCATCGCGGCGTTGCGCAGGAGAGAATTTCGGCATGTCTAGCCCGCGTTTCAGAGGAAGAGTGGAAAGGGGGAGGGGAGAGAGGAAGTGGATGGGGAAAGAGGTGAGGCGAAGTAGATAGAGGGAGAGGGGATGGGAGAGGGAAATGGAGATGGGAGGGGGGAGGCTGAGTGGTGAGGGTACGCGCATGCGCAGTAAGGATGGTCACGCCGCACACCACCACCACCACCACCGGATTGAACTCCGCCATAAGATACTTCGCATCTAAAAACACGGCATCAATTTGACCCTTCACATTCAGTGCATTTAAAAAAATTCATCAGTTAGCTAAGTGTGTTATTTTGGATAAACCAGCCCTAGAGCCGTGTTGATTTTCATGAAGTAAATGATTGTTCTCTAGATGTGTCATAATTGCTTTAAATAAGGTATGTTCTAGCAGTTTACAAGTTGTGGATGCTAAGGAAAGTGGTCTGTAGTTATTAATTTCTAAAGGGGAACCGGACTTGTGAACCGGAACTATCTTTGCAGAGCGCCAGTCATCGGGTACCACACAACATTCTAAGGACGCCTTATATATTGCATATAAGTACTCTGCTACCTAGATTCCGTACCTGTTGAGAAAAACATTGGAATATTTTGTCTGGACTTGTTCACTTCTTTTTGTCTAAATTGTGCAAAAGACTAAGAATGCCGTTCTTGCTTAAATTTATTTCGGGCATCGGATCACAAAGCGTGTAAGGCTGCAAGTGTACGTGCGATGCGTTCAAAGTAAAAACGGACTGAAAGAATCAGTTGAATTCATTGGCAATGGTAAAAGGATCGTCTATGCCTATTCCAGATATTCTGATCACTGTGGTGCCGCTTTTATCTTTAAATAAATATTGCAAAAAATTTGTTGATTGTTTGGACATGAACGAAGTCAACGTGCAAGAAAAGAACTGGTCTCGTGCAGCTCGCACTTTATCCTGAAAATCGCGTTAGACTTAGAAGTTGTTTCCTGTCGCCACGTTTTCGAGAGCGTTTTATCTTGCGTCTCCGATGTATGAGAGTACGATCCATCCTCGGGTACTGCCTGTTGATCTGCTTCTTTTTTAGAGGCACGTAGGTGTTTTCACAATGAATGACCATGTCTTTGAACTTTGGCCACCGCTCATTAACGTCATTTGTCTCAATAAAGGAAGGGAATGATGATTCCATACAACTAATAACTCTATCATCATCCACATGCGTATAGGCTCTCACAAATGTGTCAACGGTTTAACATACGATCGCAAGCCCGAAGCACGACACTCAATAACAAGTAACTGGGGATCAGACGTCCCATCCTTGACACTCATGGAACAATCTGGAAGCGAGGTACTTGCAAACACAAGGACAAGTACAGAAGAACTGGAAATTCTTGTCGCATCGGTAGCTAAATGTGTTAAGGGAAATGTAAACGCAGTTAGTAGTAATGATTCAGCGTCTTGACGGTTCCTCGTCATTTGTTATCGCACTTACACGTGTTCGCACGTGTGGGCCGAGAAGAGGACATTTAAGTTTGCACAGGCCCAGTGGATTTGGACAACTCTACCCTGCAAATGCGCAATGCGTCGCATACGTACAGCCTGCCATCACATTTGTGCTTATAAAAACGAAGGGAAACCTTAGAACCACTGCTCCATTCTTCAGCGGCGGAACGCCATAATTTTGCACGAATATCACGAACGTTTTTTTGAAAAATCTTCCGATATCGCTGTTTCCGTGCCCTTTAATGTGAAGCAGGATGACATAACCATAGATTTGTCCGTGTAGTTAAAATATCTCAAAATGATAGGAATGTCGCTGTGCTGTGTGGGTCCGATTCGGTCAATACGCTTTATGGAGTCTATTTTGACACCTAGAATCTTCTTACAAATTTCTTTGTTAACTTTCCGCTCCAGTTCTTCAGAGTCCTCCCCTCGATCTTCCTTTACTCCATAAACTACAATGTTGTTGTGACGACTTCTGTTTTCGAGGTCATCTACCTTTTCGGCTAACTCAAGAACTAGTTTGTTCGTGTTATTGCAAGCCTCGTCCATTTTTCCAACGTTTGCTCACATCACAATTCGGCACAGTTCTTTCTCATTATCGGTAATCCTGGTTTGAATATCTTCGACTGCTCATTGTACCTGTTTCAAATCTGTAGTCAGCGAAGCCAGTCTTATTTGTCTTCGTTTAGTCTTTCAAAATTTTTATAAGTAATTGACTTTCTGTGTCACAGATTCCGAGTCGGAAGAGGGACCAGGATTCAATTCTGGGTCTCCGGATGTTAGTAGCAATAACCTGATCACGTGCAAACAGTCACACAATAGACCGAGCAAACACTGTGGGCTTGGAATATGTGACCGAATTATCTCTAATAGAAGAAATTGAGTATTTGTCACTAACCTGGACAAAAAGAATCGGGATCAGCATCCGTCTGCTAGCGGTGTCGCCAAACCCACTGAAATAATCTTGCAAGGGTCTCCATTATTTATGCTTGAATTGGTCGCTATCCGATGATGTCACCGAGCTGATACGCCGATACGCTTGATGCACGTGGATCGCATTTTCTTGAAGGAGCCATGGCGGTGGCATGGCAACCAGGTCAGTCAGCGCATGCTTGTCTGAAGTCCGCTCGAACGTAGCGTCAGTTGATCCCACGGCGAAATGCGCCCGCCAGGCGATCTGGACAAAAAGAATCGGGATCAGCATCCGTCTGCTAGCGGTGTCGCCAAGCCCACTGGTGATGCGAAGACTAAGGAAGCGGAGCGGCGGAGGTGGTGGCGCTGCCCTCCTCCTTTCCCCCACTGTCACTTCGCTTTCCCATTCTTTGCTGTCCTACGCTATACAAGACTGTGCTATGCTTCACCGTCTCACATTCTCTGTTCCCTCCTCCTCAGTCGCACTTCTCTTTTCCACCCCTTGCTATAATATAATACACATTGCTGCGCTTCTTCTCTCTTTTTTTATCTTTTTGTTTCTCTTTCTTTGAATTTCTTTGTCTACCTTTCTATTTGTTTACATGTATTTCCACCTTTGCTTTTACTTTTTTTCTTTTTGCCTCTATTTCTCTCTTCGTCTTTCTATCTCTTACTTCCTTTCTCTCTCTTTTTCTGCTCTCTCGCCCCTCGCACTTATTTCATGTCACATTGGACTAATCGGCGCATGCATAGGCGTGCGCAGTGTTCCCCATAGTAAGTCAATGGATGGGGCAGCATGTGCGCCCTCCGCCCTTTAGTGTAACCAGAGGAAGGCCATCCGCTGCCCCCCATCCCCCGGTTTATGATGATGATAATTGTCTGTTGCCGCCACACGGCATAACGAAAAGCTTACCAGCTCTGCAGTAAAAAAGTTTCTCACCTCGGCCCTTCTTCTAGAGAAAGCCCCAATCTAGATGAGAATTCTACGCTTACGCATCGCTTAGGCAACTAAAAAAAAATGCCCCCACCTGCCCGAAGGGAATCGTGAGGAAATGCGAATGCATTTCTTAGTACACGGCGTAGTAATTTTAATGGCGTAAAGCCGGACACATCGACGCGCTCAAGTGTCTCCCTCTTGGGCGCCTCTTTCAACGAACGCTTCCTACGTGCGTTCGTAATCACCTCAGGGATGTTGCCACCGCCTTCAATGCAGCACAAACGCGTTTAGAACGTGCTGTTTGCAGGCTGTGCCAAGGCAGCACAAACGCTACAAACGCGTTTCAAACGCACTGCATTGAGGCGGTGGCGCATTGAGGAGAGAGAGCGAACGGCTAGAGAAGGAGCGGTAAAGGACTGCACGTACTCTCTCCTACACTCTCTCCACACACGCGGGAGTTCCGCCGAGCTCCCGCGATGCGAGCGCCCTCACACGCCAGAGGGCGCTCCTCCTCTCCACTCACTCTTCGCTACACCGCCCGCACCACCTGCTCCAGTTGCGAGGGGCGAGGATAAGCGCGCGCGCCCGCAGCTGTTGCTATGGGAGAGGGAGTGAGAGCGGAGAGGCGCGCGGACAACGCCGGATGCCTTACATAGTCTGACTAAGAAATGCATTCGCATTTAAAAAGGAGATTCTGCGTGGAATTCCCATTCATTAATTCATTCATTTATTACTCATTGCTATGGGTGGCAGTGCTTCTTTTGGTTGAACCTGCCCCTTGATTAGTCAGGAATTCTTCACAGACACTAGACGAAACCACTCGAAGCATTTTATTTCTCTTGTAGACGATAGCCTAAAGGACAGAAAGGAAATATGATTTTATTGATGCGCTAATTTGTATTGCTTGGGCAGAAAAAGATTTGAAATAGGCACAGAAGCCAAACTTTGAAATAAAAGCAGATCAAGAAGGGAGGCTTTTCAGGTTGACCTAGGCTAGGTGAACCTTTATGTAACCGGCTCCAACCACAGTTCTTGTGCCGACCGAATTCTGCCGAGTAGATCATAGCTGGGAAGGCTAACAGCTCTCCCATAATAGAGCGCATGTGGAGTTCTCTTAATCGTCGAACGGTTGTGCTAAATGCATGCCTGTGTAACTCATTTACTATTCTCATGGGGAAGGCTGAGTGATTTCGTATAGTAGAGCACATCGTACACTACAATGTCAGCAAATTTTCTACATGCACACATTGAAGCCGAAGGCCTTAGAAGCCTCATCGAGCACGAAAATTGACCATCGGTGGCGAAAACACGAGTGACGTAAAAAATTATCATCACGTGCTGACGGCACCACAAAACGTCATCGTGGCGTTACAGGTGGTCTACACTCTACGCTTTTCCCGGATTTGTACTAAGTATAAGAGGGTTTATTCACAAAACCAAAGGCCTGGGTTCAGCGGCTGAAAAACTGTCACGCGCGCTCTCGGCTCTTCGTCTTGGTCTTCTTCCACTCCTACTCGATGCTGTCTCGCTGTCTCTCTTCCCCACTACACTTGCCCCGGTGTCGAAGAGGAGCCATCCTGGCGACTCAAGGCGAAGCAAGCACAAGCGGATCATAATATGGCTTTAAGCGGCTGACGTGGACTGTTTCACGACCACGACATCGTCTGTCGGTGGGAGGTGTCACTGGTTCGACGGCGTAGTTGACCGGCGACGTGCAGTGAACGATGCGGTACGGAACAGTGTACTTGGGTGCGAACTTTTGGGAGAGGCCAGGAGACTGGAACGGAATAGAAAGCCACACGAACGAGCCGACGGGGAAGGTGTGGGCAGACTTGTCCTGGTCAAGTCGTTCTTTTTGAATACCTTGAGCGACGGATGTATATGACCGTGCTAATTGGCGGCAGTCTTCGGCACATTGAACGAGTTCGGAGGCCGGGCGGTATTCAGAAGCATCCGGCCGGTATGTAAGGATTGTGTCAAGCATCGAAGAGGGCTCACATCCGTATAGTAGAAAGAAAGGCGCAAACCCAGTAGTGGCTTGTGTGGCCGTGTTATACGCGTACGTCACGAACGAAAGCACCAAGTCCCAGTTGGAATGGTCGGATGATATGTACATGGAGAGCATATCACCGAGAGTTCGGTTAAAGCGCTCCGTCAAACCGTTCGTCTGCGGATGATAGGTCGTAGTGGAGCGACGAATAATATTGCACTCAGTGAGAAGCTCCTGGACGACTTGCGAAAGAAAGACACGCCCTCGATCGCTAAGCAGCTCGCGTGGTGCGCCATGGCGAAGGACGAAGCTGCGCAAGATGAACAAGGCAACATCACACGCTGCAGCGGCTGGCGAGCGGCAGTTTCGGAATAACGGGTAAGATGGTCAACGGCCACAATAATCCATCGATTGCCAGCAGGTGTGCAAGGAAGGGGGCCGTAGAGGTCTATGCCAATCCTATCAAACGGGCGAGCTGGACATGGCAAAGGTTGCAATTCGCCAGACGCATGACAAGTTGTTTTCCGCCGCTGACACTCAGTGCAGGAACGTATGTACTTGCGAACGTATGTGTACATTCCACGCCAGAAGAATCGCTGGCGAAGTCGGCCGTAAGTTTTCAAAACGCCAGCGTGGGCGCTTTGTGGGTCTGCGTGGAAGTACGTGCACAGGTCGGAGCGCAAATGGCGAGGTATAACAAGAAGCCACTTTCTACCATCTGGCTGATAGTTGCGGCGATACAACATGGCATCCCGTATCGCATAATGAGGGGCTTGTCGGCGTAGTGCACGAGGTAGCCGTTGGCATGGTGTCGCCGAAGACGTGGAGAGAACGTCTATGAGCGACGCTATCCAAAGGTCTTTGCGCTGTTCCGAAGGCATGTCAGCGAGATCAATGCTGGCGATAGTAGCGTCGGCAATGGAAACGGGTGCAACGGAAGGCAGAGGCGAACGAGAAAGTGCATCGGCGTCGGTATGCTTGCCTCCTGAGCGGTAAATGACGCGAATATCAAATTCCTGTAAACGTAGCGCCCAACGCCCAAGCCGGCCCGAAGGATCCTTCAATGAAGCAAGCCAACAAAGGGAATGATGATCGGTAACGACATCAAACTGATGGCCGTACACGTACGGGCGAAATTTTTGTAATGCCCAAACAATGGCCAAACATTCCTTTTCGGTAACCGAGTATTTGCACTCTGTCTTGGTGAGGGCGCGACTAGCACATGCAACGACATACTCGGAGAAGCCTGGCTTGCGTTGAGCAAGGACAGCGCCAAGGCCTATGCCACTGGCATCCGTGTGCACTTCGGTTGGAGCAGTAGGGTCGAAGTGGCGTAAAATGGGTGGCGAAGTCAGGAGATGGCGTAATGTTGCGAAAGCTTCATCGCATGCTGGCGACCAATCAGAGAGGTGGCCGTCACAGGTGAGCAGCTTTGTGAGCGGTGCGATTACAGAAGCAAAGTTCTTCACAAAGCGGCGAAAGTACGAGAAGAGACCGACGAAGCTGCGAAGCGCTTTCACGTTCGTAGGCTTCGGGAACTCAGCAACTGCCGAAGCTTCTCCGGGTCAGGGAGGACGCCCTCCTTTGAGACAACGTGGCCCAGTATTGTAAGCTTGCGAGCTCCAATGCGGCACTTCTTAATGTTGAGCTGAAGGCCTGCACGCGTGAGGCAGCTCAAGACTTCTTTGAGACGACGCAGGTGACTGTCGAAATCGGGGGAGAAGGCAACGTTATCATCCAAGTAACAAAGGCATGTCTTCCATTTTAACCCACGCAAGACGCTATCCATCATCCTTTCGAATGTTGCTGGCGCATTACAAAGGCCGAAGGGCATAACATTAAATTCGTATAGGCCATCAGGTGTCACAAACGCAGTTTTCGGGAGATCTGATGGTGCCATGGGGACCTGCCAATAGCCGGACCGTAAGTCGAGTGATGAGAAGAATTCGGCGCCTTGCAAGCAGTCCAGGGCGTCATCGATGCGTGGCAAAGGGTACACATCTTTGCACGTAAATTTGTTTAAACGGCGGTAATCGACGCAGAAGCGAATCGAGCCGTCTTTCTTCTTCACGAGGACAACAGGTGACGACCAGGGACTGCTGGACGGCCGAATGACGCCGCGTTGAAGCATGTCGTCTACTTGGTCGGTGATCACACGACGCTCAGCAGGAGACACGCGGTAGGGGCGCTGTCGCAGAGGCGTTTGTGAGCCGGTGTTAATGTGATGGACAACGGTGTGTGTTCGACCTAACGACGTCTGCTGGCAGTCAAACGAGCCGCGAAACTGGTGCAGAAGTTCGAGGAGTTGCTCTCGGTGTTCCCCTTCAAGGTCGCCATCAATTGAGGGTCCAAACGCATTAACAGTCGGGTGATCAGGCGTACAGGCAGATGGTGTCAGTGCATTAAGGAGCAAATCACTCGCGCCGCCAAGGCCGAAGATGGAGGAAGCGTCCAAATCTTGATATGTGCCAATGCATTCTCCGCGGAGTAAGGTTGATGTAGACGGCAATGGATTCGTGACAAATAAGTTCGTAACGCCGGTGGCTACGTCGAGAATAGCGAACGGCAACGCGAGGCTCCTGCGACGTTAGAAGGTTGGGGAGGGAGTAAACAAAACTGGAGACTCGGACACATCGGCACAGGACACGGGAACAAAGGTTGCACTATTGGGTGGTATGTCGATATCGTCGGCGACAAAGAGCTTGTTCAAGGCAGCTTCAGGCGACGAGGAAGACAACGCAGAGAAGGCAACTTCGGCGCGAGCACAGTCGATAACCGCATGATTACGAGAGAGAAAATCCCAGCCGAGGATCACATCATGCGAACACGCAGGGAGCACAAGAAATTCAACAGTATACAAAACACCTTGGATTAGAACGCGGGCTGTGCAGGCGGCGGATGGCTGAATATGGTGCGCGGGCTGTGCAGGCGGCTGATGGCTGAATCCCTCTGACGTTGTGGTGACCTTCCGAAGCCAAGTTCTCTCCTGGCTGTTGAGCGCGCTCACGAAGTCGCTGTTCTGCGCGGAGCTTTCGTACAGCGGGGCGGTCGAAGACTTCTGAAAAGGCTGTCTTGAACGAAGCCCAGTTGGTAATATCAGCTTCGTGATTCCGCAACCAGAGACTAGCGACGCCGGCCAAGTAAAAGCTGACATAAATCAGCTTAGCCGCATCGTCCCACTTGTTCGCTGCGCTCACCTTGTGGTATGTAGCCAACCACTCCTCAACGTCTTGGTCGTCAGTGCCGCTGAAAATTGGCGGGTGACGCAGTGGCAACACGCCGGGACATGCATTGGCTGGAATCTGGGAGGTACCTTGGTTGGTGGATTCTTCCGGCATTGCTGACACTGGAGGTAATGTGCGGCTTCGTAGATCCAGCTTCGAAGACTACCCAGCACCTCCACCAAATTATAAGGGGGTTTATTCACAAAACCAAAGGCCTGGGTTCAGCGGCTGAAAAACTGTCACGCACGCTCTCGGCTCTTCGTCTTGGTCTTCTTCCACTCCTACTCGATGCTGTCTCGCTGTCTCTCTTCCCCACTACATAAGCTTTTAACAGGAAAGTGTTTTATGCAGGTGCCCGCCAAGATTTTCATGGCGTATTTCCGTCACGGAAATACGTCAGCAAAATGAATGCCATGAAATGGCAAGGAAAAAAAACAATAAGAAAATGTTTCGTTCACAGGAGTCGAACCTATGACCTCTAGGTCCGCGACGATGGCTGGCGGTCGTTTCGCTCACTGAGCTACCGCCAAACACATAACGGAGCCTGCATGAACGCGCCTTTTATCTTTCACATTTTCCTCTCTCAGTGCTCTTGCATGGATTGATGGATGAATGAATTATGAGCGTCCCCTTTATTACGGGGTGATTACATGTGTGACACCAGACTCGAAAAGAAAAACAAAAAAAAAACGGAACGTTTCCACTAGAAGTGTAATAGAAGTGTAACCCACCGCGAGGTGGTGGCTTTAGCTCGAGCCTCGCTCATAGCATCCATCCATATCGAAAAATAGCTCTCCGACGCTCACCTGGCTGTCTGACCGCGTTCCCCGCTCGCCCTGTGAGAATTATCTGCCAGTCTAGAGGGAAGACACAACGCGCGTAGCGTTTCTCTTCGCGTTTCCCGACGCTTTGGAGGAGTGCATATCGAGTATCAGTGTTTATTATGTGCTTGTTGATACCATATTTGCGCGAGATTCACCATATGCGGTGTCAACGTATATGTTAAGAACTTCAGCTATAGTCTTCGGTACGGAGATGTGCCAATGTGCGTCAACGTGAGTGCGTCCACATCAGGCTGTGCTACATCTGCCAAACAACAATAGACATTATACAAGCTGTGACATACCAATGCACTACAGCAATCAACTACTTCTGTGACGACACGTTTCACTTTCGTGTTATACCGATTGCAATGACAGAGAATCAACCATCTTTATGAGTCCACCCTTTTTTTAAGCGCTTCGTTGATAGACTACGGGCGGTAAGACATCGTTATTTTCGATGTCGATGCTCGGTTAGGCACACTATCATGTACACCGAAAGCGTCCTTGCATTTCTGTAAATCCCTCTGTCATAGCAATCGGTATACCACGAAAGTGAAACGTGTCGTCACAGAAGCAGTTGATTGCTCTCCTGCACTGGTATATCACAGCTTGTATATCGATTGTTGTTTGGCAGATGTAGCACCGCCTGATGTGGACGCACTCACGTTGACGCATAGGGGCACATTTCCGTACCAACGGCTAATGCCGATGATCAAGATTTATCTCTTGCTGCAGCTAACGTTCTTAACATATACGTGGACACCGCATATCGGGAATTCCGCGCAAATATGGTATCAACAAGCACATAATAAACACCGATACTCGATATGCACTCCTCCAGAGCGTCGTGAAACGCGAAGAAAAACGCTACGCGCGTCGTGTCTTCCCTCTAGACTAGCTGTTAATTCTCTTAGGGCGAGCGGGGAACGCGGCGCGACAGCCAGGCGAGTGTCGGAGGGATATTTTTCGATATGGATGGATGCTATGAGCGAGGCTTGAGCTAAAGCCACCACCCCGCGGTGTGTTACACTTCTATTACACATTGGAAACGCGCCAAATGGGACGGTCGCAGCAACGGTAGGTTTTGTTTCGAGCCTGGTGTCACACAAACCTCCTTGGTGTCACACATGTCATCATCCCGTTATAAAGGGGACGCTCATAGCATTCATTCGTCTATCCATCCATGCAAGAGCACTGAGAGAGGAAAATGTGCAAGATAAAAGGCGCGTTCATGTAGGGTCCATTATGTGTTTGGCGGCAGCTCAGTGGGCTAAACGCCCGCCAGTCAACGTCGCGGACCTAGAGGTCATGGATTCGACTGCTGTGAACGGAACATTTTCAAATAGTTTTTTTCCTTGCCATTTGATGGCGTTCATTTTGCTCACAAATTTCCGTGACGAAATACGCCATGAAAATCTTGTTCGACCCCGGCATAAAACACTTTCGTGTTAAAAGCTTAGTACAGGTCCGGGAAAAGCGTAGAGGATAGGTACATTCAATGAAAAACAGGCAGCCACGATCTCCGGCCTATGACTCAAGGTAATGTTTCCGACGACAATGGAGAATACAATTCACAATTTTGCCGGTGGGTCGATTCTTTCAGTTGTTCGAGTGTCGGAGTGGTCTCATTGTAGGGAGGATTCTTTGAAAGCTGCCTCCCCTCTATTCCCCTCCCTTCCCTTTGGAATGCGCGTGATGATGTTTCATGCCTGACAGCGTGCTGCTGGTGATCTCCGAGAAAAAGAGAGAGATAGAGATCTTCGGTTAAGATTATTATTATCTTGAATCTGCCAGAACATGTCGCTCTTTGCGCATGCTAAAATTTACGACAGAGATAAAACTAGGCAATTAAAAAAAATATGCAATTCATCAATTAGGAACCTTGCATGAACACATTTAGGGAAAACTCAAAATTTTCAACATGTCCTTTTTTGCGTCTGGCAAACTAATCATGGCCTCCTGAGGTAGTACCATTTCAAACCATAGTGAAGTGTCACACACGCATGTGAAATAAAACAAATGACCTTAGTATGAAGAAAATATTTCAAGGAGGACTGACACAAAAATTTACGCCGTTATTTTTTCTGTTGCAATAAGTAGCTAAGTAGCTTAAGGCCCACATATCGCGTCTGGAAATTTACTTTTCGCAAGCGCATGCTTGTTTTTTATTTAGAGACACGTTTATAGCAGCCAGTTACTTTTTCACGGAACGCCTAAGAGGTGGCACTCAGTAAGAGCGTGATCACAAGTACTGCTTGGCCATGTGAGCACACATAACACATGCACTCATGACACATGCCTTGCACAGTATCGTGTGCTTGTGAGCAATGGAGAGAGAGTGCAAGCAAGGATCACAATAGCAGACAAAAACTCGGTTGATGGCTCTTTACATGAACCAGGTTGATACTGATGCGGGCAGGTGCTCCATTTCACGAGCAGTTGCGTAACATGTACATTAAGCTTAATCTTAAGTTACATTCAAGGCTATATTACCTCAGAAGGACGTTTTGCTGGGCGAGTTTGTAATATTCCATTATTAAACGTAGCGCAAATGAAAACGGACAAAGTAAAGTGGTAACATACACACGCAGACTATCAACTGAAATTTATTGAAGAACATTCACACATATATACACAATGAACAAGACACGTGATCAAAGAATAAAACGTGTTTTAGTGACTAGCACTCAAGTAATCTATTTCGATAGGGTGCAACACTATCGATGGCCTCGCGACATATGCTTCACCACATCTGTAGATACAGAACGCTTCCTCAATTTTTGGCTCCATTTTTCCGTTAAAATCTTGCCAGCACACTTGCTTCAGTCAGCCTGGGCGCGCAGCCGCAGTCCCTACAATGAAGCGAAAGGTTCGAACATGGTGGCCCATTCAAAGAGGCTCCGTGGTCAAATAATCTATTATTTAAGCAGCGCTCTGTCTGCGCGACATAGCTTTTCCCACAGGACAAAGGTATGTTGTAGACCACTTTCTTACCACGGTCAACTAACTTTTCTCGATGCTTGATGTCGCACCTGTTGTTCTCGCGACCTTGCCGCTGTAACTTCTTATGCACCGCCGGGTAAAGCTGGCCAAACATCCTTCCACCTGAAAAAACTACATTACACCCATACCTGGCCCCTACATTTTTCAAACGATGAGACACCCGGTGAAGGTACGGAATACAAACAGCGGAATACAAACAGCTGGTTTCAGCTATAGTCATACACACGAACCTGGACCCTTCCAGAACTTGGCTTGCGGCACTTGTCGCGCCCGGCACACGTGGGAAGACCCGACGTGTGCCCCGCACCTCCCGCGATTTTGTATCGATTTTAGACTCCCAAGAATCAGTGCCAGACAAAAATAAAGAGTGAAGACTTACAACAGGCGGTAGAACGAATTCCTCGCAAAATAGCTGCTTCGTATCTACCAGTGGCAACGTACGCATGTTTGGAAGATACCTGATTTTGCCAGTTTATAGCGGAGTTCAAACCGGTGGTGGTGGTGGTGGTGTGCGGCGTGACCACCCGTGGTGGTAGTGGTTTGAAAAGAAAAAGGCGCCTAATTTCTGCGGCCCGGTCGGGAGCACGGCGCAGCGCCTGCCGTACTGCGCATGCGCAGACCCTCTCTACACACCTTCTCTCCACTCCCCTTCTCCCCTTTTCCTCTCCACTTCCCCTATCCCCCTCCCCACTCCTCTGAAACGTGGGCTCGACATGCCGAAATACAGGCCCTCCAACACTTTTTTTGAAGCGCCTACATCGCTGCTGACCGCATCAACGCGTAGTGGCGCTCGCAAAAACTATTTCGGGCGGAAATGACGAAGATGAGCGCTGGCCTATGATTGGATAAATGTAACGTTAGAAGTAATAGCGGCGTTGCATCACAAAAGGGGTTATTATTGGGTTTAGTTTTTCTTGAGCATGCTTTTTTCACTGAACACCAACTAGACAGACGATCTTAGACATATCACCTTTAAAACTGCAGCGCCCGGCAAAGAATGCGCCGAACGCCACGGCGCTGGAGGGAAACGCGCTCGGGACGCTCCAGGCGCCGTAGTTTGTAGAAACTGAAGGGAAAAAATGTAAGAGCGTTGATATAGACGCCGTCGCAACAAGAAACACGACTAAAACTAGAAAAAATGTAGAGGCGTTCACGATCTGCTTTGTTTCGCACGCGCAGTTCACTCTTAATGCACCACATTGTTTGTTACTATAGCAACGGCGTCATCAATACGTTGGTTAGAACGGCCAACATTGTATGCAAGCTTCCCGTACGTAGGATCTTTCAGTTCATTTCATTGGGGCGCCATCCGACGTCACAGGGCGAGTGAAACGTGGTCAGGTGACCCGCGAAAATCGAGTTGAGGGTAGGCCTCCAATTTATTGTATTTTGAGTGTTCTAGGCTGAATAACTTCGGACTGCGTGCCCCTACCGCTGCCGTTCTTGCTGCACTAATCTCTTCAGCCTCCAGTCTACGCAACCCGAAAGTAAAAACTGTAAAACAATGAGGTCAGGAAAAGTGTTAGAGGGTCCCTTTAAGCGCAACTCTGCGATGAGCGGCAGCGCATGCGCGTCCCCTCCTCTCTCTTTCCTCCTACGCTGACCTCTCTCGCGCGCCTGTTTACAGCGTCCCCGCTCGCCTTGTGAGAATTAACGGCCAGGCTAGATGGAAGACACGACGCGCGTAGCGCTCCTCTTCGCGTTCCACGACTCGAGATCGGTAGCATGCCCGAGGTCGGTAGCATGCCCAACAAACGCTAACGGAACGCAATCGTGCAAGTTCTCCGGCTTCGCATTGCCTTATGGTCCCTTTAGCGGGAGATGGTGAAATTTTTGGACTGGTGTTCAAGAAAGAGCGAGGTACATCCTGCATAAAATGAACTGAACCTGCTGCATCAACAACGCGTCCTTCCTGTGCTGCGTGCAGCTCCAGCCGATAAGGCACTCCGATGTTCGGCGGCTCGGTCTACGTACTGCGTTCCAAGGCCAACGTCAAAAGTGTCATTTTACTTTGCTCCAAGTGAATACAAGAAAAAGATATCGCGCATGCATTCTGTGCCTACTATTTGATCCTTTCGATGGAACACTGGAATACCATTGGCTGATAAGTTTAAATATTTATTTGAGTGTTAGTTAGTATTAATTACTAAAACTCGCCGAAAACACCAAATCCTTTTTGATTACGCTTTGTGAATTTCGAACATTTGCACACAGACGAACCTAAATCGTGCCTCAAGGGGTCATGGGCGATTTTTCATTTTCTTACGCGTAAAATTTCAGGAAATTGGAACTATGTGACACTACGCGGCGTGGTTTGGGCTTTTGTATGTTACCACTACGATATTTGTGAAAATGTGGAGCCGTGACAAACCACATATTAGATGAATGACAGAACACTTGTTTCAATTATTCCCGTCACACTTTCTATTCACGTTTTCTAATTCAATGTACAGCCAGCGGTATTGCCTTTGATATTTACCCTCCTTGCTTTTCCGTTCCTTTTGTCTCCCACTTCCCAGTTCAGAATAGCACATAACAAAGTGTTCACTGTATTACCGCGCGTATCCTGTTTTGGAAGGCTATCTGTCAAGTTGCGCCTAAAACACAAGTTGTACGCTTGATTGGAATATTTCTCTCCCTCATATCTGCCTTTCCCGTTATCCTCTCCCAGATTAAGAGTGAAAACTTCACTTCCTTTTGGTTCCCATCCCTCCCTGCCTTTCTTCTGTGTTTTCTCTCTCTCTTCACAGATGGCAAAATTAGTTCTAAAATGTAATTAAAAAACTTCACAAATGTAGCTGGCAAAAAGTAATCACATTAAATTACTATTACCTCGGAAAAGCAAATAAAACTTACTCATTCGTGCGGCGACAGATAAACACTGTTTTCAGTACATATACATTGAAATCTCAGAGATAATACGGAGTTTTAATATAGCGGAAAACAGCAAACGCAAGGATTTAGCGTTACCGTTGCGTGCTCCAAACGGCACGTGCGCAGAACGTAAACGTAACCCTAGCTCTTACGCGCGTACGTTATATCCGGAACATAGCGTTCAACGCTACCGCAGGCAAGGGATTCGGTACGCAGGACAGGATGGCGGCGCCTGTTGAAGCCAGAGCCGTCTACTTCGAAAGCCTGCATTAATAAACTAATTCCTTTGGAAATAATGCTCGTATTTGATTTAGATTTGAGTTGAGACACTTCGCCAGACGCATATTTCCGATAAAATAGCTCCGTTTTCGAGATACACGGTTGATTAGCGGTGCAGAAGGCTTCTCCAAGGTGTGTTTACAAGGTTCGCTCATGGTTTATGTAACCGCGCAGAGATGGCGACGCGGTCTTTATCCGCCTGTTTCCAAGACAAGGCCGATACGGCCACAAGCCAAGTCGATACAGGTAATTGGATTGTTGAAGAATACTCGATCACGGCATGTCGAAAGTAAGCGATGTGTTCCGTGTCATCAGACACAAATTGAACCGAAGGCGGCACGGAGGCGCAGCAACGGTGACTTTGGATCAGCTCGGATTAGTGGCGCACTTTTAGATTTTACAATGAATTAGTGTTTTTTTATCTCTAGATGACACCGTATGTGCTTGCGTTGGCGTTTGTATCAATGTCTTCCGCTGTACTAAAATACCACCAGTTGACACGCTGTGCGTTCCGTTTTAGCGTCTTTTGTGGGGACGTTCCAGGTGCTCACGAACATTGGAAAGATGAAAGACGCCATCCCAATGCAATCAAAAAAACATTCTGGGGAAGGCCGCAACTTGGGGTAAATCCCTACATTTGCGCATGAGTTAGGCAACTCGAAAAGGAGTTTTATGTCTATTAGATGGGCGAGGGGCTGTGTCCGTAGTTCCATTGGCGACTGTCCCACCTAGCATAGTCATCTGAGCGCGCGTTCGCGCCAAGGAGAAGTCTTCTTCCTCTTCTTCTTCGACCGCCTTGATGATGATGCGTGCAGAGCACTTTAGGGGCCCAGGCTGCCATATGCTATCCTAGCTTGGCGTAACGCAGACAAAACCATGTGTGCTGGCACGCGCTAGTGCGTTCGGGCCTGTGTAAGGGGCTGGGTAAGACGCTGTGGCCTCTCCCCCTCACACTCTCTCGGTAATCACGTGATGGCGTCGGGGAACGACATTCTCCAGACGCGCGATGAACCCGCGTGACATGCTCCAACAAGAGTTCGGGACGCGTAGCAACAGCAACTACGGTGAATTCATGCTGTGCTCCACTTGCAACGACGCGTTAACATCGGGCCAGGTGCCCGTGTTGAACGGACCTTTAACTCGCCGATGCATTGCTTCGCATCCCCACATGGTTCCCTTTAGTGGGAGATGGTGTAATTTCTTTCATTCATTGATTCACCCATTCATTCATGTATGTCTATTGTGTCATTGCTTCTTCGGTTGAACTGGCTCGTTCATTAGGGACTATTCCTTCAGAGATATTGTAACATCAACCCGAGGATTTGTTTTGTCTTGTAGACGATGGCTTAAAGGATAGGAAGGAAAGTTGACTTACTTGTCGCGGTAATTTTTTAAAACAAAAACCATTTCGAACACCGAGGTTTTAAGGGCTGACTTAGGTTAGTTGTGCGCTAGAGTATTTGGCTCAATGGACGGTTCGCGGGCCGTGTTTCTATAGCCGAAGAATAAATATAAGCTCCGCCCACGAGGCCGCACTGCTCATATTTTGCATGCATCCGCTCTACAAACGAAGTAGTTCCTAAACAATGACAATATATTTCACGCATTTAAACCTCATTTTGCAATACTGCACGGATATTCAAACAAAGAAAGCAACGCTAGAGAAAGCAAGTGAAGGCACGGAGTTCAGCGTCATCATGACAATATATCTGTTCTTTAAATCGCACCCCCCGCCATGGTCATCTCGGAGTCTATACGACTCCGAGATGACCATGGAATGATGAACATCTTTAAATGTACATCTCAAGGTGATGTTTCTGAGCAGTACCTATTATGGTATTAAAACAAAGAATGTGAGATTTAACATAAAACTTAACAAAAGGAATGGTTATTTTACCGTTTCACAGAACAAAACAGGGACATTATTCACATTTCATAAGTTCGTTTGTAATTTTTTTTTCGAAACTTTCTCCGCCAGTTTTCTTCACTTCCTGCTGTAACTATGGCAACTGTAACTCAAAGCGAAGTATGGCGAAGTGGTCTGAGACTTCCTTCGTGAATTTCGAATCTTGTGTTGCCGTAAATACCGCATTTGCGTCTCTAGTCGCCGTGCTTCTCATCGTGTTTGAGGAAAACGCCAAGGCTTCATTTGACGTCTTGTTTCAACGAAATAAATGTGTGTAGCACACATGGCGTTAAACTGCGAGGGTCATTGCATGCGTTGCCGTTACTTTCACGCCAAGGAGATGTCCCGGATAAATTGGCGTTAACTGAAAGGTTTACGTGGGATTGTTTCTCCCTTCGACAACTTGCACTGGCACTGCCACGACCCCTTAAGCCCTTGAACGTTCAAGTTTTTAATTAATTTATTATCTATTTATCCCATACCTGCATCGCCCCAGTGGACAAAACAGCAGGGGGGCCCACTTTTGCTAGAAGAAGGGGCCCTACCTTCTATATATGTGTGTATCTGTGCGAAGGTATATATATCTATACGTAGATTGTGAAGAGGCTGTCATCGGTTGCCGTAAGAAAAATAGGAAAACGATAGACGCTTCTCAATAGACAGTTTTTAAAGACGATAGTCTTTCTTGGGGAAATTAAACGCAGAAATTTTGGTCTGTCTTTCTGTCTGTCTTTCTGTTTGTCGGCACGTCCCTCGATTCAGCCACTCGGCCAAAGTTGAACCACTTGCCCAAGGGCCAGCCATCGTGAACGGCTGACTAGGTTCATACTTGTGTACATTGTTGATCAAAACGCAAACATTACGCATATCTGAGGCGCAACATCACTAGGTAAGTATTAGGTGGTGTGTTCCTTTAATAGAAAATACTGTTACGGGGAGACGACAGAAGAAGGCTGTATTTACAGTATTTACACAACCACAGAGGTAGGGGTGACAACCAAGATGGCGAAAGCAGCAACGAACACGTCCTCTTCCTCTTCGTCCTCTAGGTAAGCGGCACATAACATTACCCGCCGGCGGTGAAAGCACCGACTCTGTGCGCCCGGGCAAAGACGGTCGCGAGGATGGTCACTATACACACGCGTCGGTGGGTTCCGGTATGTGATAGGGCTACAGACGGACAACGTGAACAATGTCGGTGCGGGGCTGAGTCGACGAGGACGAAGACAATGGCTCGATTTCATACGTCACGTCGGTCACTTGACGGCATACACGGTAGGGTCCGGTGTACGGGAAGAGGAGCTTTTCAGAAAGCCCAACACGTCGTGCTGGAGACCAAAGGAGGACAAGAGATCTAGGAAGAAAGTGGGCGTTTCTGTGACGGCGATCGTAGCGAGATTGTTGGCCCGCTTGCGATTCGGTTAACCGAACGCGCGCAACTTGACGTGCATGGTCGGCGCGGGCAATAGCTTCTTGAGCGTACTCAGTAGGTCGGTACATGGAAGGCGGCATCATCGTGTCCATCGTATCTATGTATAACAATACATAGATACGTAATTCTAGAGACCCTATTTTCTTAAGCTGCGCTGAAAATGTGACTGCGCCGAAACTTGGCTTCCTCCGTGCCCTCTGCACGAGCTCATTGTTGTGTTTCGGTTTAGGTTCAGTATTGCACTGTACGAGAGCCATGGGGCGCCGCTCTGGCATTCCTGCTTTACCTAGGCGACGTAAATATACAAGAGTGTGTGGAGAGTACTCGTTAAGTGCGGACGTTTCTTCTGCTTCGGCGCTTCGCGCCAAACCGCGTGTTCGGGCTGGCTGGCGTCCCCGCCGGTCGCGTTGGTCACCGCCGGTTTTCGCCTGCTGCTGCGCCGGGACTACCAGCCCGCATCACAGCATTCACGTTTCCCGACGTATTGCCAGATGGCGTTCATATCTCACGCAGCGCCTCTTCTATCGTCTTTAGACGACATTTGCAGCGAAGCACGCAAATACGCGGCCAATGTTTTGTCAACGTTTTGATAGGAGACCGATCTTTATCAAGGCGAAATTTACGAGGCTTCGATGCGCTTTTATGGCATCGTCCTCCGTGCGTTAGAACGAGAACAAAGATAAATAATAAAAAATGTAGAAATGAAAAAAATCAATAGCAAAGAGACCACACATATACACTCGTACATAGAAATAAACACGTGCATCCTCGAAAAAAAAAAGGAAAACATACAGATATCTATATAGATAATATCGGAGGACACAATCAGTACATACATTTCTTTCGTACATTGTCAAGCCCCCTCTCCGGCTCCCCTCTCTCTCTTCATTTGTTCTTGAAGCATAGTGAGGGGGTGAGGCTTCACAAGAAGGGATAAGCGCTTGAAAAAAGGGTCTAAGCACTATAAACTTCATGAGTTTAATATCAAGAAATTATCACTGCGTAATACATGCACACAATGCACGCAAAATGTAAAAAAATGCACGTTAGACAAAAACAAGAATTCCAAATATGATATCGTGAAGTATGATGCAACGCCATTAAAAATAAAAGGTTTTTTTTCACTCAATAATAGTTTTAGCGGCGTTACTTCAGTTACGATCAAGATCCATGCAATCGATGTGTCACAGCGAGCGCTTTCACGGTTTGTAGACAACGATTACCTCTCGCGGCGTTTCTCGTTGCAAGGCATTCGTGCATCGAGCGCGAGACTTATGCGACGGGCACTTCAACCTAGCACATCATTCTGGGCTGATGGAACTGAATTCCGTTAAGACGACACAAGTGCGCCAATAGGCACACGTCACATAATCGCACACGCACCAGATGGCCACAATTATCCTCTTATAAAGCACACACCACTGCATATGCTCTACACCTAGTTTGTTTACTTTCGCATTGTGATGCACTAACGGTCTATGTTGGTCGCTTTCTTTCTCTCACGCTTTGTCCGCACATACGTCACTTATACAGGCGCACATCACGGCGCATATCACAATAGATCACCAAGATTTCCAGGTTGCGAGCTCCAAGTAACACACACACACACGAGCGCACATGTGGCAACGCTAATGCAATGGCTATTGCGGACGGTAAATCGTACACAGACGCGCACATTTCGACTTACTTTCACCTCACTGCACACGAATAAACTCGACGACAATCGCCGATGTGGTGACCCTCAGGCGATATGCTTGGTGTATCCGAGCGAAGGAGGGAACACACGCCGTGTTGCAACTTAACGCTGCCGAAACGATGGAATGCGCAAAAGCGCTGTAAAACACTCCGATCTGCTGCCGCTTCGGTGCAGTTCAAACGCGGCAGTCACAAGCTTCTGCTGCATCGGATGACGACCGGCGAGGATGCTGCTGGGTACGTGCGGATAACAGTAAGAAATAGCTTCTTCTGGAAGAAACAAACACCACACGAAATTCGAATTGACGGATCGCGGTATCGGTGCAGCGGTCCCTCGCCTCTCGTCGCGAACGGCGCCATGTTGCATATTTCATTGGTTCTTCTTAACCGTTACGTCATGGTAAAGAGCGGCCGTAGTTGTATGCGCATGATACAAATGTACAGCGGTACAGTTTACTTTTTTATTCTTAGCTTCTCACTGACTATATGACGTTCGTATTGCGTAGTCTGCCTTCTACAGACACCCTATGCTAGAATATACAAGGAAAATATAAGGAAATAATTGTCTGAACTTCATTGGGAATAACTCGCACGGTTCCCTATGCATCTGCCTAGAAATGTCTCAAGACAGGCTTTTGGGATTTGTCAATCATATGTGCGTCATAGTGTGACGCAATCACGCGATGTTGATTTTTCGCATCACTCGTGTTGACGCCGACGATCACGTTTCGCGTTTGACTAGGCGTCTAAAACTTCCAATCACGCTTTAATATGAAGCCCGTATGAGCCAACATGTGGTGGCACCATTCCTAATAAGAGGTTCCCCTTAACCCCTGATAAGGGGTTTACTGCCAGGGGAAGAACTGCTTCTACGCGATTCGACCCGGTCAATACGAAGAATACCCTCCGCCTGGTCTTTTATTGATCTGGATGTCTTCTTCTGCTCTACCCGTCTCAGTCATGCCAAAAAGAAAGGCAAAGAGGTGTGCGTTGATTTAAAAAGCGGGCACTTTGCTCACCACGCTACGCAATGAGCGGAGAGACAGTGTTCTGCAAAGCGTATTAGCGTTCTGCAAAATGTTCTGGCGCCCGTTTCGCTTGCTTGATATACACCAAAATTGATATTGCGTAACGTGACTCTATGAGGAACATAAGCGACCGATGGTAACATGAAAATCACGATATGCTTATTGTGTACGGCATGATTTACGTGCCATGCGCATGGTGCGCTCGCGGCCGTTTCGCTTTCTTGACGTACACTGAAACTGGCGCTGCGTGAGGTTACTTCATGACGAACATAGACGACTGGTGGCAATGTGAAAATTATCATATGAACGCCATGTGCGGCATGATATACATGCCACGCTCATGGTTCACTCGCGGCCGTTTCGCTTGCTTTATATGTACCAAAATTGACATCGCGCAAGATGACTGCATGACGAACATAAAAGACAGGAGGAAACACGAATATCTAGTCTAAAGCAAAAGTTTTTAAACGTACAAAAAACGAGGATAGAAGAACTAAGAACTTGACAGGACAACGCTTACCTCACAACTGAATATTTATTAAAGAAATTAACATTTAAAAGCAGTACAGAACCAAATTATACATGCGTAGTCGAACAAGAGGCCTAGCTGCCCTTAGTACCAGGACAAAGGTAACAGCATAGTGAAACTAACAAACTTCACTTATCAAGAAAGTCATACTCATTGTGTAATGCGATGGATGGCTGACTAAAACAGTCACGGCCCCTTTTTCTTATATGGAAAGCCTCCACTATTTCACGTGTTGACTGATCTTTATGCTTAAACAATATGTCAGCTTCATGCAACACAGGATAACAACCACATTTATGGCAATGCGTTGGGAGATGCGGATGGACTGAAGCTTTCAAGGATGCGTAGTGTTCCATAAGGCATTGGTTTACGCGCCTACCAGATTGACCAATGTAAACCTTACCGCGAAAATGGAATCACATAAACGACTTTCGAAACACAGTCTACATACTGGTTAGGTTTTCGATGTTGCATAGGACAAACACTTAACTCCTACGGTTTATTAACCCTAGGGCACAAGCGTGCCAGCTTGTTTCTCGCTGTGAACTTCAGGTCCACTCTATGCCTGCTTCCAACATGCTTCAAGTTGTGTGCCAGCCCATACAAGTTAGAGTTACTGTATATGCTACCTTTAGGTAGCAGAGCTGCGCATCTCTCTTGGAAAGGCCGCTGTCAACCATTCATTGCGGAGAAGCTGACGCTCGGGCTAATTGTTGTATTTCTCGACGCCGCCGCTGCAGCGAACTCAATTAACACTAGTCACCGATAGTCAATGTTTATCGCCGGTCTTCGGCACGCCAGCCATGTTAATCGGCGACACGGTAGGGATGTCCCCTGCAAAAACGGACTGCGGCTTCACCGCATAGCTCTGGTTGCCAGCCAGACCTATGCGCAACTTTGCTACCTAAAGGTAGCATATATAGTAACTCTAGTACAAGTAAGGAAAGAGAGCCACCTTGCGGTTGTTTTTTTTTATGTGGCTGCTTCCGCTGTGTGTCCCTTTTTCCACTTCTTGACACCAAGGAGTGTCAAATCATTGCTAGATTACAGGTCCCAAAATAATAATATCTGGTGTTTAACGTCCCCAAAAGCAGGATATGATTATGAGAGACGCCGTAGTTGAGGGCTCTGGAAATTTCGACCACCTGGGGTTCTTTAACCTGCAGCTAAGTCCAAGTAAACGGGCCTCAAACATTTTCGCCTCGGGAATGCAGCCACCGCGAGCTTTGCAGAAATCGTATCCGCGTCTCGTAAGCGATAGTTTCAGAAGTCGAGTCGTGAAAGTCCAGGAATCCGCCTACCCCCCACAGATGATAAATTCAGTGTGCAACAGTTCAATCAAACATGTCAAGAGGGGGGAAGAAAGGCGCACAGTGGAAGCAGCCACTTCAAAAAACCGCAAGACGGCTTTCATTCCTTACGTTGACGTAGTCGTAGTAGTGCGTAACCAGTCTTAACGCTAGTACCAGATCTTGACCTCCAAGGTGGTGCCGGTGGGAGATATTTCCTGTGCGTTGTTGAACAATAAAAAATTAGCAGCGTGCGCGTTAACTAAAAGCCGAATTGTTCTGTCTCTCATTCCCCATTAGCAGCCATTGGCATGTTCCAGTAGGAAACGTTAGTAGAAGTAGAAGTGTAAGTGTTAGCTGAAAGCCGACTTCTTCTGTCTGTCATTCCCATTAGCAGCGATTGTTTACCTCCAAGGTAGTGCCTGGTGAGATTTCTCCTTTGCGTGATTAAACAATAAAAATTTTGTTCAAAACGCCGTTGATTGATGAAATAAACCAACGAAAGACGCCAGATGTTTTCTAAAAGCAAAACGAAAGCACGCCAGATGTTTCTAAAGCAAAACGAAAAGACGCCAGCTGCGTAACGAAAGACGCCAGATGTTTTCTAAAGCAATGGTTTTCTAAACAATGAAAATTCACAGCGTACATGTAAAATTAAAGTGCGCTACAAGTCGTCATAACTCATCGAACCTTTAGCATAAACGCGCCCGATCTCACGTCGGTGATGATGTACTGGGCAGAATTCACGGAAGATTCACGGTTTACCGATGAACCTTCGCAGCTTCGCCCACTCATCATCATTCACTCCGTGGATATGCTGTGATTTTTTTTTCTGCATTGCCCGGTTGAAAATATGTGGCTAGGTTTGCTGAAGAGCTGAAGTGATATTATCGAGCATACGCATTTGGGGTACGGTCACGTACGTTCGCAAGATCATGCGCAACACGCCCCGTCCCCGAACAAAACAGCCAGCTGGCGCACGGCGCCACGAAAGCGATGCAAGTTGAGCTGCCGCGCCGCTAACGGCTTAACCAGCTCACGTCTGCTTAGTACATGTAACAGTCGTTGCACAACACGACGCGAAAATATCGCGAAAGTGATCGTGTCCCCAAAAGACCTCGAGGATCTATTGCGTACTACGTCGCAAACACGCGTGACCAGCTTTCGTTTTGTCATAGCTTGAGGCATCCGGCGGTATCGGTACCACGAGTGCGCAGTATATCTCAAATAAACTTCCGTGTGACACGTCTACGACTCGTTTTGGCAGATGTTGCCTGAGCCTCTTTTCCAGTCCTAAATGGCACTCCAAAAATCTCATGTAGCTCAGCTTTTATTTAAGCTACTAGGTGATAACCGCGTACATACTGCATGGCATTATTACTAAGAAGTGGAAAAAGACAAAGCAAACGATGAAATAAGCAACAAAAGGATATATACATTTCTGAATTCATCTCCGTTTTTTTTTTTACATCGATGCGTCGTAGCATAACGTAATACCATACCTCATATACTGGCCCGTATATCGAAGTACGCTCGCACGCCGTTCGCGACCAACGAGCATCACACAAAAAACAATGTTGCGATCGCTTTTATTCAATCAGTGCATTTTATCAACATCGAAGACCTAGTTGAAATAGTTAAGTTCTGACGGGGTTCACGCACGCAAACATACGACGGAGCGAAATAGCTATTTTGATCACGATCGTCTTCGCTAAGTGCACAGAGAGCACACACGACACCACAATCGAATACTAATACGAATAAATAAACTCGAAAGGGTCTCCATGCGTGCGCACGAACGTGTACATAACTTTTGGGTCATGCGCACGACGCAGTTAGAACGCGACAGTTCGCCGCGTTGTTCACGGAAGGAAACTTCACGGGACATATAAGAAAAGCAATAAACATTAGCTCCAAATGCTCGCCGGCACTCGTAATCACACCATCTCGCACGGCGGAACGGCGCCGAGCGTAAGGACAAGCGATGGTGTAGTCCGCAAGTGCCCGCACTGCAATCTGTCGAGTCCACACAAAGGTGGCGGCGAGCGCGTATCGTCTCTTTTCGGCGTCTGTTAGCCCAAAACCTTCCAGAGAGCTTCCACGAATTAATTGTCCTGGAAGCTTCTAGCGACCCTCGGACTCCCCGCGGGTCGCCAGAATCGTCCAACCCTTAGAAAAATGAACGCCAACCGGAAGTGCGCCGCTGGGGGGCCGGAGCAACCCGAAAAAAAACGAGCGCGCTCTGGCTGGCTCTGGTAGCCCGCGGGTAGCCAGAAGTGGAAAATCGAAGAGCCCCACTGACAGAGAAAGAGTACTCCTATTTGATTAACACGCAGCATTACCTTTTTGATTATCACCACAACACTTTTTTCCTAATTTTTCTCTTCTTTTTCGTCGTGACACAAGTGCTCTCACAGATGAGGAAACTCAGTCTATTTCTTTAGGCGAGAGAACCTGCACCACGTGCCCAACTTGTAAGCTTTGTATGTGTTGCCTCTTCAATAAACTTCCAGTTGCGAGTGTGCGCCTGTGTTGTCGGTCTCCTCTGTGTGTCCCTGATTTATTTTGCGTCTTCCCTTCTTTACGCTGACGATGAACGCCCAATGGAAGACCATGCATCCTTGAAAGCTTCAGCCCGTTCACATCTCGCAGTGCATTGCCATAAATGTGGTTCTTATCCTATGTTGCATGAAACTGAGATAATGTTGAAGCGTAAAGATCAGTCAACACGTCAAATGTTGGAGGCGTTTCATATTAGAAACAAGGGCCGTGACTGTGTTAGTCAATGATCCATCGCGTTACACAATGAGTATGACTTTCTTGATAAGTGAATATTGTTAGTTTCACTATGCTATTAACTTTGTGCTGGTACTGAGGGCAGTTAGGTGTCTTGTTCGACTACGCATGCGCGATTTGGATCTTTACTGCTTTTACATGTGAATGTGTCAATAAAAATTGAGTTCTGAGTTACGCGCTGTCGTGTCAAGTTCTTCGTTCTTCTATCCTGGTTTCTCGTGCGCTTAAAAGCTTTATATTTAAACATGAATGTTCACTGACTAGATCATCCAGCCGTCTTGATGAAGATCATGGCCTGCATGTAAGATACGGCCTACAAGCCGTGTTGAAGGTGCGCTCGCGGCCGTTTCGCTAGATTGATATACACCAATATTGATACTGCGAGAAGTGACTGCATGACAAGGGTAAACTACAGGTGTAAGCTTGAAAATCATGAAACGCAGGCCATGTACTGGATTATTAAAATGTCACGCTCATGATGCCATCGCGGCCGTTTAGGTAGATTGATGTACACCATTATTGATATTACGTGACGTGACTGTATGATGTGTCTAAATGACAGGTGGTAACATAAAATTGATGAAATGGATATCATACACGATACGGTTTACATGCCGCTCTCACACTGTGCCAGTGGCCGTTTCGCTAGCTTGATGAATACCAAATATGGTATGGTGTGACATGAGTGTATGCCGAATATAAATGACAGGTGGTGATATGGAAATCACGATATGCCTGTCATGTACGTCATTATTTACAAGCCCCGCTCATGGTGCGTTCGCGGCCGTTTCGCTAGCCTGATATACACCAACAGTTCTATTGCTTGACGTGACTGTATTACGAACACAAATGGCAGGTCCTAGCATACAAATCATGGCATGCATCTCTTGCACGGCATGATTTTCATGCTCCGCTCGTGGTGCGCTTCAGGCCGTTTTCTTCATTGTATACATACCAAAATTGATATGGCATAACATGAGTGCGTGAAGAACATAAAGGACAGGTCATGCATTGTATATGCGAGAACGTACCTTTCAGTAGCACGCACGAGCTCGTACATGCATGATCATGACAAACGTGCTATGGTGAAGTGCATGTGGTGAAATCAATGACCTAATTTGCCTCAAAGTCGATGTACGCGGCGCTCCTTGCTGGCTGCTTTGCATTACATTGATTCCCACTGTACGTACGATCTTCCGTATTTTTTTAGAATTCCTTGATAATCAATGGCTATGCTAGGAGCTGCTTAGCACATATCCGCTTTAAGTGGCGCATACCCGCAGAGTTTTTGCGAATGACGGACGCAAGGAAAAGCTTGAACAGCTCCGGTGTTCAAACAAATTGCTCATGCATTTTGGGCCTACGATTTGTTTCTTTGTATGTAAAATTGGAACATTATTTGACTGAAGTCCAATTAAATATTTAATTATACGCCAATTAACGATAATTTATTAACACTTCCACAAACGAACTTTGAGTGTCTTTTAAATATGAGCTGGGTATTTGAAAGATTTGCAGACAATTGATGATTAATCACGGATGAAGGGATCATGGCCAATTCTTAATTTTCAGACTTAACTGGGCGTGAAATCGGGACTGTGTGACACTACGCGGTGCGCTTTTAGGTTTTGTATCTTACCACAACGCTGTTTGTGACAATAAAGCGCAGTGACAGACCATGCTAGACAGCAGTGGCCAAAGATTTCGTTTAGGTATTCTCGTCAGATGTTTTACTCAAATTTTGAAATTCAACATACAGCCAGTGGGATTACCTTTTTGTATAAACTTCCTTGCTATCCCGTTGCATTAGACACCTTCTCCCTAAGAATAGATCCACCAGAGCCCGTCAATACTTTGAAAGAATCTCGTACAGCTAAAAGCCTTCAAGCACTGCGGAAGTACAGAACAGTCAGTTGACTGTCTTGTCATGCGTCTCCTGTGTTGGAGGGCTATCTCTCACGTTGCTCCTTAAGCAAGAATTCTACGCTTCCTTCCGAAATTCCTCTCCCTCGTCTCTCCATCCCCCTTTAGCCTCTCTCAGATGAAGGGTCACAAACCTCTCTTTCTTTCTGTTCGTATTTCAGCCTTTGCTCTGTGTTTTTCCTCTCTGCATCAGGGATGGCAAAATTACTTTTATAATGTGATTAAATTACATAAATAATTATTTTTCTAAAATATTTTTCAATGAATTGAAGTTAGTTTATATAGTACAGCTGAGCAAAAGTAATATATATTACTATTACTTTCGAAAAGTAATGAGAGGTTCCTCAATCATGTAATAATTCATGTACACTGTATTATCAGTCCATATACATTGAAATCTGAGAAATCTTCTTTATTCAGCTTTTCACGCTTAAGGTTTGGTGCTCAGTTCCCTTGTCGATCGTTCCGCAGAAATTACGGTGTCGGCGTCGGTGTCATTGGTTGTGAGCGAAAATTCGAAACAGATGGCAATAAAAGAATAAAAACTTATGTTTGAGTGGGAATGGAACCCAGGACTTCTGTGTGGCAAGCGGGTGTTCTACCGCAGAGCCACCCCCGTTCTTGAAACTGTTTCGAACAAAAAAAAAACCCTATAGGAATGTTGCGTAGTGCAAATAGTCACATTAACGCATGTAATATTGTGTTGCAGAAGCGGAGAATTCCACCAAGCGTTTAAAGACGTGTATTGCAGGACGAGTGCTTCGTTTAAAGGCCCACCAAGTACAAAGCGTATAAACCTAAAAATCATCATCCTTAGCAAAAGCATCAACAAAGTGAGCAGCTGAGCCATTACTCGTGTTGCCTTACGACCGCGTAGTGGGCACCACACTAGTTCCCAAAGGAAGACTTACGGCTTAGGGGGCCCTTCCCAACTAATTGCAGTGGACATTCTAGGATAGTCTGAAACGGCGAATGTTGCTCACACAGATGTTCATATCCTTGCGGCACGGTGTCCACCGAGAAGCGAAGTCAGGCTAGAGCGGTTGAGAAGGCGATGCGAACGGGCTCGATTACGCTATCGCGTTCTACTCTTAAGGGAGAAACTCATGCGTCCTCCAAGTATTTCTTTTTTCCCCGTTTGGTCAAGTTTCTGCGCCACGGGGTATCGCATATGCTCCATATTTGGAAAAGAATTGTGAAAATAATGAGTCATTTTCTTGTCTTTCCTCGCTTGAAGTAATTCAATTAGTCACTAAATTGGCAGGCCTCACAAGTAACTGAGTACATCAATATTTCAGACTAGAAATAATGTAATTACTGATGTATCTATGCTGAAATTTCATTAGTACCAAGTCTATCCTCCTTTAATAGATGGCGACGTCGTTTAACGCCAGGACTACCGTAGGCATAAGCAGAGCGCCTTGATGACGTGTCTATGCTGTACTAAATCTGTCTTTCGAGGCGTTCGCTTGAACCCGGAAAAAAATGGTGTCAACAGCCGCTTTTTCGGCTTACGTGAACGACAGATCAGGCGGGATCTGAGTCAACCCGCGCTCACAGTGTAGGCACAGCAGACCACGCTCACCGAGGATGTAGACGTGGAAGTGCAAGGCCGGTGGTTCGAAGCCAGCAAAAACAAACTATGACGAGGCGTTCGTGGGCCCTGCCGTTGTTCTTTGATGCAGTAAGCTTGCGATCCAAAGTTTTGTACTGCTACCGTTCAACTCTTCGCAAGAAAAAGCTGTCGTCGCGGTGCTGTCTTGAAGTTACCAAGCATAGGCTATTGTTCACGGTCTCGTCATCGTAATCGGACCGTGTTCGTATCGCCTTCCCTCTCGCTAGCTTGGTTTCGCTTCTCGGGGGAGACCTGCATCGTGCCGAAAGGAGAGCCAAAGTGCGGACGTCCTCCGGGTCCAATATTCATGCATGCGCCACGGTGCAACACGACCACGTGACGGGACGATGCGGTTTCTTGAAAGTTCTCGGAGAAAATGTAGATTAATCGACGAAAAATCTCGGGCCAATAAGGTTTCACCGATTACTGTCTAAGGTAGCGATCGGTCAAAAAACGTTAATGAAAGAAATCAGCGAAAAACAGTGCGTCTGCGCTTACGATGCAAATAGAGGAAGTAGAAAAAATATTCGCTTCGAGTGAAACCGGGGATTCGAACGTGCGACCCGGCACTCAGTGACGTTACGCGTTCAGCTGCTCTATCGCCACGCGTACACCCTCTAACATACTAACGGCGAGCTATTTATATAGATCATTTAGCGTTGGTGGTACGCACATCTTTGCGGGTCTTCAGCGCCTAGATTATCACGCGCAAAAGTTTCATGCATTCATTGTATCTTATCCCCGTATTCAGAAACGCTCCTTCACTTGAACTTGACTTGCCACCGCCTTCAACGCGTTTCGAACGCGCTGCCTTTAGGCTGTGCCAAGGCAGCACAAACGCGTTTCGAACGCGCTGCCCAAGGCGGTTGCAAGTCAAGTTCAAGTCGAGGAGCGTTTCTGAATACGGGGGTTAGAGTCAGTGCTTCTTTCGGTTGAACTTGCTCCTTGATTGGCGAAGAATACGTCACAGATATTTTAACGGCTTCTTTCGATGCAATTGCTTTGTCTTGCAGACGATTGCTTAAAAGATAGGTAGGAAAGCTGATTTCATATTTGCGGTAATCTTTATTGCGTATATTATTAGTAAAGCTGTTTCGATAGGCAGCCAAACCCGGAAATAAAACCAGATTGAGCGTGGAGGCTTTTAAGCCTGACTTAGGTTAGGTGTGCCCTTGAGCGTTTGGCTCCATCGACAGTATAGTATTGGGTTCACCTGCCTTTTTAAAGGCGCCCTATGCTAGCAAGTTTACGAAAAGCCTAGAAAGTTATTCTGTAAACTTTCTTGGGAACACCGTGAGCATTTGAGCGAGCTCGTATTTTATCGTCAAGAAAAATTTGAACAGCGCGGAAAAAACACGACCTGACAAAGGGAGCCGACGCGGAATAGCTAAAAATTTCAACAACGCGGAAATTTTTCCTTGGGCATAATTAGCTCGGTTCCGTGCGCACCTGTCTCCAAATTTGACCTAGAGACGATGTCATATGATGACGTAACTAGTTTTGGGGATCTGTGACGTATAATTAAATCATAGTGTGACGCCATCGTGCAATGCTGATTTTTATTCAATTATATGGGCACTCTCCGCTGATGTTTGCCGTCGGCGTCGCCGGCATGTCCCGAATATATATATATATATATATATATATATATTTAAAAGCCACTATTACAAGTAGTTCAACAATACTTTATGACGCACGGAATCGAACGGGCGACCCCTCGCTCCGCAGCGCGCGGCGTTAGACGGCTAGGCCACCAAGAGTGACGTCTTTCAGCATGCTAACGGCAAGCCATTTATATACACCTTTTACTTCAGCATGCTTTCTTGCTCACCAGCGAGCTGGCGCGAAGGGCGCGCTTTAAAGGTCATTGCACCGCTCGCATCGTTGCGCGCGCCTCCGTGCACTTCGCCCTACAGGGCGTGGTCGCCTGCGAGGGCGCTTCTCTAGTAGAGGTAGGAGGGGCGTTGTATGTCTTGTGCTGCGATGTTCGAGCTGAAGTTACAGAGTGTACGAATGTCACTTCGCTCGCTGCAGCGGCCGTGCTTGCGAAACGAGCACGCTCTTCAACAAGAAATGAGTAACAACTGCGACACTTCATAGTTCGCGCTCGTCCTGTGTGTGTTCTTTGCGTGCGTCCTTTGCGCTTGAGCGGCGCGCTGGAAATTTGTAGCTGCTTTCCGTTCTTCGGGTTACATTGCAATTTGTTGTTATCGCATTCATTGCATCGCCGTTGCGGAAAAACTAAATTTTTTTCATCACTCGCGTTGAGGCCGACGGTCACCTTTCGCGTTTGACGAGGCGCATAAGATTTGAGCCTTCAACTTACGTTTTAATTTCAAGCCGTTATGACTCAACGTGTGTTGGCACCATACGTGTTCGTCAGATGTTGCACACACACACACACACACACACACACATATATATATATATATATATCTATATATATATATATATATATATATATATATATATATATGTCACAAAGAAAAATAATTCAGAAAAATGCTTCCGACGCGCGCAATCGAACCAGGGACCTCTCGCTCCGCAGCCAGTGGCGTTAGCCACTACGCCACGAAACGCCGATCCTCTAGGAAGCTAACGGCGAGCGTTATATATAAACCCTATACCGCTGGCCGGACTGAGCGACGGCAGGCGCTTATAGGCGTTTCTTCATTGCCAGCGAGATGGCGCGAGGAGCGCAACGAAGGCCACTTCACTCACTGCAGCGGCCGTGTTTGCGAAAGGAGCGCGCTGTTCGAACAGAAGTAAGTAACAACTGCGACATTTAGTTTGCGCTCGTCCTGTGTGTACCTGTTCGTTCGTTTCGTGCGTCCCGCTTTATGTTTCACGAGTGCATTTCAAGTATCGAGCTGTGACGCATGATAGTTCGCACTCGTCCTGTGTGCGTTCTCTTCGTGCGTCGTTGGGGCTCGAGCGACGCGCTGCATATTTAGAGCTGTTTTCCTTCTTCGCGTCACATTCCAATTTGTTGCTATCGCATTCATTGCTTCGCTGTTGCGGCGAAACTGTGACTTTTTCCTATAGGTGAATCCATCAAGTAACATAGCATGTTCAAAGGTTTACATCGTTATAATGAACTCTGATATAGCGAATCATGGGTTATAGCGAACTATATTCGGACGTTGGTTGGCGACGCTTCACTTCAATGACTTTTATTGTCCTTCTAAGAGAAATTCGGGAGATCCCACATACCGTGGGTACCGATTTATTGCGAAGCATGCGGCGGGGAGGTCACTCGGGCGTAATTTGTTACATTGAGCCAAACCTTACGAAATTACGCAAAGGATTTCATGATGCATTCGACATGCTTGTTGCGTTATTCAGGTAATGACCAGTGAATCGTGTTCGTCATACACGGATCCCCTGCTATGCCAGTTTTGGTATATTACAAGTTATGCAGATGACCTGGAGGCGGCTAGATAGATAGATAGATAGATAGATAGATAGATAGATAGATAGATAGATAGATAGACAGACAGATAGATAGATAGATAGATAGATAGATAGATAGATAGATAGATAGATAGATAGATAGATAGATAGATAGATAGAAGAAACATTTGGTTTAAGCAAGGCGCAAAACGCTAGCATAAAAAAAAGAATTATAAATAATGAAATATTTCACCACCTCATTTCTTTTGTGGTTTTAACATTAGAAATTTGGTCATAAACGTTGTTAAAAGAGATGCAAATATTTTGATGTGTGATGGACCTCATGGACCTTCGAGTGTCGGAGTGGTCTCATTGTAGGGAGGATTCTTCGAAAGCTGCCTCCCCTCTCTTCCCCTCCCTTCCCCTTGGAATGCGCGTGATGATGTTTCATGCCTGACAGCGTGCTGCTGGTGATCTCCGAGAAAAAGAGAGAGATAGAGATCTTCGGTTAAGATTATTATTATCTTGAATCTGCCAGAGCGCGAATTGAAGACAGTGTGCCCAGATAGACAGTTACTGCAGCCTTTAATGTAATAAATTTATAAATCATATATGATTCGTGCTTTTCACGCTCCGCTGTACTGGAGAAACCGCTTTGTAAGAGTGGGGCCTTCAGGGAATCAAAATGGGTGGTTTTCGGAATTTGTATGCTGAGACAGAGGCAGATGCGGAAGCGAATTAACATGTGAACGATGGTTCTTAAAGCGGGTGCGGAAGGCCGTGTCAGACTGACCTATGTATTGAATACTGCATACTCTGCACCCGAGAAGGTAGCCTACTTTAGAGCTGTCCCAATTAAGGTTTGAGTGAAGAGAGTATTTGAAATTAGAATGTGTGCTTCCAGCAACGTTGGTTGTCTGTATGTGTTTGCACAGCTTGCAGCGAGCCTTGCCGCATGGCTGACATCCAGTTATATATGTCTTATCGGTTTTCGAACGCACAAGACAATCCTTAATGTTTTGGGGCGCCTATAAACGACTCGCGGAGGGGAATGGAAAAACCTTGATAGTGGTTTACTCTGTTGTAAGATGTTACAATGTGCACGTGGACGATCTATGTACATCCACGTGTTTTATTTTGCTGGTTTGTTTTTTTTGTTTTTTTTTTTGTTTTCTTTTCTTCTTTATTCCCAGCAAACACGTTTTCTTCGTATCTGCAAGTATGTGCACGTGGTCTGTTCGCGACACTTTATTTCTTTTTCCTCAAAAAAATTTTTGTACATGTTTTCTTTAACTTTTTTTTAAAACATTTTTCCTTACCTTTCTTACTTTTTTCTCTCTCTCAGCTCGGAGGACAATGATATAAAAGCGCATACGAAGCCTGGAAAACTTGTCTTGAAGAAGACCGGTCTCCGATCGAAACGTCTACAAATAAACAGCTTTAGAGCGAACGCTTTTATGAGATCCCAAGAAGGGCCGTTTTTGGCGCCGTAGTTGTCCGCCGCCGGTGTCCGTAACCACTATCGCTCGAAATAAGAAAAAAACGAAATAAGAAAAAAATTCCAGGATGGAAGGATGTTCGAACCTCGGCCCTCTGCGTGGGAGGCCAGTGTTCTACCTCGGAGCCATGCAGGTTCTTTAAACTGCTTTGCAAAAAGACCCTATACAGGCTTCATGTCGAGAAGGAACAACATTAACATACGTAATGTAGCGTGGTAGAAGAGTTAAATAACAACCAAGCGTCACACAACGCGAATTCTGTAACCGGGCGTCACACAATGCGAATTGCGCAACGAGTGGGTTGTTGAATGCTTCCAACCCATTACAAAGGGTTCTGCCATAATTCTTCATCGTCATCAGCCACAGCATCAACAAAGTGCACATAATGTTTTACAGGTGTTTAGCAGGTACGACGGTTCTCCGCAGAATGACGAAAAATTGCATAGTGGCTGCTTCTCTACTTCACAAAAATATGATTTATTCGCAACTTTCACGTCCTATAGGTGGCGAAGCTGAAAATTCAATATGGCTGCCATGAAGATTATCACGTTGACCCTGCCGAATGCATGCGCCATACTGTCTGCAGCGTCGAGCGTGATAACAGTGTCTGCGTGCGGTTACAACATCACCCTTGGCTCCATAATGGCCCACAGTGGGGGCACGGAGGCCCGTGTTCGCTGCGTTATCGAGGGCGAAGAGGTTTTCAACGCGGGACATATCGTGTGCTGCGGTGTGAAAACGGTGTCTTCCTCGTCGTGCACAATATAGGGATTGTGCATACAGACGTCGCAAGTTCGGCAGAAACCACACGAATTGTGGTTTGAATTAGGAAGCGATGGATCCATCGTGACGGTAAGTCCACGTTAAACGTTTGGTAAGTCTACCCTGGTTATTAGAGCGTGTTGCCGACCGTTCGTTACCACGAAGTTGTGGAGACACGCTGCTAACACGAATTAAGCAGCTGCAAATGTAATGTTTGTCCAGTCAGTGCTCGGGCCCGGATCTTCATTGCGAACACAGAGCGCGCTTCGCGCCCTCGTAAAACTGTGCAAGCGTGGCTGAATTGCGGCGTAGCACGCAGCGTAAGTTCGCAGGGCTGCCACTTTGTCCGCAGTCTGTTTTCGCCGGCTAGCAACTGCGAGTTCACACTGAGGTGACAGATTGCGAATCCATCAGCGAGTTCGTCACAAAAAGCACACCAAAAACGAGGCTTGGTGCATGTTTTATAGAAATGTTAATTGAGTAAGTAAACCTTCAGCATGTGTAGCAGCGCAACACGAGTTCGGAAAAGATGACCGTCTCATCCCGCGGCTTTAGTCGCAAGCCTTAGATGCCCCAATCAGCAACCATATTTTAGTTTTTACAGATTACGGTACTGGCGGACTTAGCTTATGTGCCATCCTCTGTGCACAGTTGCCGATATTTTATTCGCGTGCCACCCTCCTCCCGCCCAGGAGAATTGGAAAATCGGAGTCAGTCAAGAACAACAAGCAGTGTCAAAAAAAGTTGTTTATTGACCTTAAAAATGTGCAAAATTCCAAAATGAGTGATCACAGAAGTTTCTGCTCTTTCAGGGTCACTGTTCGTGCACGGCCGGCAATTCCGTGCGTTGCAAGCACATGATTGCAATGCTGCTCTTTGCACAGATGTAAGTGTTGCATTTACTTTCGGTGTTATACACAGGGGTGCGAGTGTTCGTATTGATGCTTGCGCAAGACATATCCTCCACTTTAAAAGAACAAAATCTGCACCTTTAATCATTGAAATTATTTTATTTGTATATAACATGTTTTCTGACATTGACAAACTAATGTGTAGACAACACAAATTTTCAAGAAGTCTTTTCCACGTTGGCATAACAAATGTGGTTGCACCTGGACTCATTTGGTTGAAACACTTGCAAGATTTATGTGACAGATGCTCACACCATCAATACAAGCATGTTCGATTCTAACAGTCACACTGCGACTAAGCTAAGTCTGAACTCGCCTGCAAATGAACATGTTTGGTTGCACGACTTCCAATCTCTGTCAAACTGTATCAGGATTAGTGTTCTTGGGCAAATTAAAAAGGATTATTTGTAAAGTTACCTAATGGTCTTACTTATTGCATCATTCATTTTTTCACATGCGATGTTCACCGATGCTCAACATTACTTCTGTCAAATCCCTCAGGGCTGGAATCGCAAATCTAGAGCAGCTTACTTCGACGGATGTGACACAAGCATGGGGAACTCTATCTATGGGCCAAGACGGGTGAAGGACCTCTGCCATGTGCGACCTTTTCCAGCAGACCAGGCAAAGTTGGAAACTATCCAACAATGGCTCTTTAGAGGAGCTCCTGGAAGTGCTCTGGCAAAGCATGCGGCCGGTGTTTGCAGAATATAATGGATAATGCGAGCCAGAGCTCGGAATACCAAAGTTCTGGGTCGGAAGCAGCCATACTAATCAGCCACATTATCACGAACAGGCATGTGCAAGAGCACAAGGATGTGCACTAGGACGAGGTAGCATTTAAATATTGGAATAGGCTCAAAATTTATCCATTCACTTATGACAATTTGAGCAAAGACTTGTCAACTTTCTATCAAGAGAAAGTTGTGCTGTCGCAAGATGAGGCAGTTAATATCTGAAAAGAAACTGCCGGTCAAGATTACACAAGGTGGCAAAGGGAAATAATGATGAGAATCACCGGAAGCAAATACCACACACTCTACCGCTTCATCCCTCAAGAAGCTGTCGGATGGGAGCACAAGATGTCCAAGCTGTTGACAAACAACTTTGCGGCAAATGAGGCAACAGGCGAGGAAAGGCTTGTGAGAAGCCAGCACTAGAATAGTATGCCCTGAGCACAGGTGAAGAAGTGTGTACATTTGGGCTCGTCGTAAACCCTGAGATTCCTTGGTTGGGGTTTAGCCCAGATGGCATTTTATTTTGAGGCGGGAAGCAAGAAATACTTATTGAAATTAAAAGCCCTGTGCTTGGAAAAACAGAAAGGATCGTTGACCTTGTGAAGCAGAAGAAAATACCATACATCCTGTGCGATGGTGAGAACAATTACTTGAGGCCAACGCATCGTTATTACACACAAATCCAACTGGGACTTTTCCTACTGGGACTACACGCAGCCCATCTTATTGTATACAGTGAAGTGGAGCCCTTAGTGATTGTAGTGAACAAGTCTATAACTGTTGTTGATGATCTCATCAAGCGACTGCAGTTTGTCTACTTCTCGCACTCTTTGCCGGAGCTCGTGAAGTACACAAAATAAGTGCCAGGAATGAAAAAAAACCAAAGGACACTTAGTAAATTCCAAAGTGTGTTCGTCGAAAGCCTGTGAAGGAGTGCTGCTGTGCGCGCCGCTGTGCCATCACGTGATTTCTGAGAGAGTGTTAAGGGGCACGGACGGTCGGACACTGCCGGTGTGCCATCACATGATTGCTGAGAGTGTGAGGGGGCAGAGGCCACAGCTGGCACTGTTCTGGAGCATGGACGGTCGGACGCCTCGAGTATGAGCCATTGAAGGGCCCCTCACCAGGTTTGACAATTTTGAGATAACGAGCGCAATGCATACACTGGGCGTTCACGATCACGTCTGCCAAAA